>NW_028319314.1:337500-610191 GCF_062004578.1 Staurois parvus
ATATATATATATATATGAAACATGCACAGCACAGAAAGAGATAACAGGGAGAAGTTAAAAGGTTAAGTTACTTGCCAAGTTAAGCCTTAAGGTAAGCAGATCCAAGTTGCAGAGCGAAGGGTCTTTGATCTCCTGCTGTTATGATGTTAAAATTGGGAGATGTGGGGGGGGGGGTGGCTCTGAGTAATGGCCAATACCGTTTTTGGCGGGATCGTCGGATGGACTCTGCACTAAAACTGACAGCTTCATAATCCATGATATGAAACATAGGTGACAGCTGACCTGAGGAATGTTTATTTAACTTCTGTCACCTAGCTGGTAGGGTTTATGAGGTTCCAACTTCTTTCAAGTCTGGGGAAAAAACTATCTTATCTTGGTTAGGAGGTGTGATTTTACACAGGCCTTGGGACAGAGAGTCTGCTGTCTCCATGGGGGGCTTTGTAGCGCTGGGCCCCCTGCTGCTCCAGCCTGCCAGCAACTTTTAACACTTACACATCTGTCCCTGTGCCTCTCAGGAAGGGAGGGGGTAGGGAATAAAGGATTGAGGAATACTTCTAATAAAAAAGGGGAACTCCACGTCCATCTCTGATGAGCAAGTTTGCTACACCGGCCACCGGCGGAACTTCTGGCAACCAGACCTCCAGACCGCCCGGCCTCCCAGTGCTTGACACAAGGGCCCAGGTAGGCTCAAACTTCTGGCATTTGGAGCTCAGGCGGGCGTCCGGAGCTCATACACCATGTTGCCTCACAGAGCTATGCTTCAGCTCCTCCCCCCTGCTGTCAGCATCTTCCAAACTTCTACTCAATATATCAGATAAAATTGTGCTAATAAATAAGTATGTCAAATTTTAAAACTGTGTTTTTTTAAATAGTGGATAGTAAAATGATGTCCCTAAAACTGCTCTTAAGCCCCCGGTCACATTGGCTGCGACTTGGCATGTGGTTTGCATGCCCTGCGACTTGCAAATCATATGCCAAGTCGCACCCTATTGTCCGCTATTAGAGCAGTCATATCAGTGCAGTTCTGACTCCGACGGAGCTGCACCAATTTCTAAAGTAGTGCATGCGCTACTTTTGTTGCGATTTGCATAGACATCTGTGTCAGATGTCTTGCAAATCGCAGCTGAAATTAGCAGGTCACCCGATTTTGAAATCGTGCAACTTCACTGTAAGTAGCACTATTTCAAAACTGGCTTTGATGTGACCAGGGACTTATATTCACCCAGCAGTTTAGTTGTGGATAGTTTGCTATGCTCAGAGATGGCTAGACACTACCTTGCAGCAAAGGTAGAACCTATGGCTGCGTACAAACTGGCAGATACACTGACTCTGGGTGCATCTTGGCTGTGTCCAGGGTCAATCATAGGCTCCAATCGCATGTAACCACTCGGATGAATGGTTGTATACTAACAGCAGAGGTGCCTGCCATTGATTTGTACAGAGTACATATCTGACAGCTGCAGCTGTTCACACACAATGGTGTTAATTTACTAAAGGCAAATAGGCTGTGCACTTGATCTACATCTTAGGGGAACATGCAAGGAAAATAAAAGAAAAACAGCATTTTTGCTTGTACATGATTGGATGAAAGAAATCAGCAGAGCTTCACCTTTATTTCAGAGCTATCCCTTGGGTCTAAAGCAACTGCACTTGCAGTGCTTCTTTGCCTTTAGTAAATCAACCCCAATGTGTGCAGGCAGCGTTTACAATCACCCCTGCAGTTAAATTAATACTAAAGGCTGATTTTTTTTTTGCCAAATAAACGAACATGTCAATACTTACCTGCTGTGTGCAGTGAATCCTCCTCTTTTCAGATCATCCCCTACAGGCATTCCTCACCCCTCCTTCCTGCCAAGTGCCCCCAGAGCAAACAGCTTGCTATAGTGTCACCAGAGCAGACTCACTCACTCACGAGCTAGTTCTCTGTCTGTCCATTCAGACACAGAATGTGGCTTGGCCATGCCCCCACTCCCTCCTCATTGGCTCACTGACTGTAGTTGACAGTTGCAGAAGCCAATGGCTCCCATTGCTGTCTCAGCCAGTGAAGAGGGAGAGACCATGGAGAGCTGCTAGTCTAATGCATATTGCTAGATCGAGAAGGGGCCCAGGTCAGTTTTGGGGGGCTGCTGCACACATGAAGGTAAAGATCCTTGAGCCTTTACAACCACATTAAACTCCCATGTGAATGTTTAATAACCTATTTATATCTACATTTTTTCATTTTGTATGGCACCCTAACACTCTTAGGCTGCTTTCACATGGCTCACTGTCATTTATATTAACCACTTGCCTACCGGGCACTCTCACCTCCTTCCAACCCTGGCCAATTTTCAGCTTTCAGTGCTGTTGCACTTTCAATGACAATTGCACAGTCATGCAACACAGTACCCATATGAAATCTGTACAATTTGTTTCACACAAATAGAGCTTTCTTTTGGTGGTATTTTATTTTTTGCAGTAAAAATAAAAAAAAGAACAAACATTTTTAAAAAAAGGTTTTCTTTGTTTCTATTATAAAATTTTGCAAACAGTTAATTTTTCTCCTTCACTGATGTGCGTTGCTGAGGAGGCACTGATGAGGCAGCACTGACAGGCTTCACTGACAGGCTGCACTGATGAGGCGGAACTGGTGGGCATTGAGGAGGCACTGATGCTGCTGCACTGATTTGCAGCACTGATGCGCACTGATAGGTGGCAATGATGGGCACTGCTGAGCAGCACTGTTGGGCACTTTTGGGGTTGCACTGATGGAGGAATGTACTGCGGATAACTAACTGGCAACTGTATTTACTTTGTGATCAGCTGTCTTATTGGACACAGCTGATCACGTTGTAAAAGGCTGCTGTGATTGGCCTTTTACCATGTCATGTGATCAGCGGTGTCCAAAGAACACAGTAATCACAAAAGTCGCCGGGTGCACATCACTGGGGACCCGTTCTGAGAGGACGTCATATGACGCCCTCTCAGAACTGGAGATCTGTGCTGCAGCTGTCATTCAGCTATAGCGCAGTTATAAAGTGGTTAAAACACTCCAATCAGATTAAAAACACCTACAATAAAAGCATAAAATCGCATCACATCACAAATGTAAATCCACCATGTGAAATGGAAGGAGTATACTTAATGCAGAGCTGTGGAAGATCTGCTCTGTTGCTCTCTAATGGTGAAACTTGGCTCCTCTTCAGCGTGATGATGTCATTGGCATAGCTCCATCTGATGCTTTGCGTCCTTACAGAACTTCATCAAAGTTGGTTTTATTCCTATAGTGCTGCACTGGTTGGTTATACATTTACCTTCCCGAGTGGTGCAGAGTTCTCCTTGTTATTTTCTAAATTACTAAAATATAAATTGCCTGTACCATGAGATAAATAACAAATCTGCTATTTTTGGGGTTATTTTTAATTGAATTGACTTTATTGATTTATCTAATATTTTTTTTTACAGTATTTACCTTACATTTGTTAACAACAACAACATTTGTACTCCTATTCAATATTTTACAATATTTGATAAATTGAGTCCTTTATTATCTCATGCAGTATTTGCAAAAAATCAACAAAAATACAAATATCACATGTGAAATCCAATAGTGGATTGACACCATTATGCAATAATCAAAGTAAATTCATTATAGTCAAATATCTAAATACCAAATGCACATGTTTTGTAAATACCACAAATTTGTAAAAAAGTGGGGTAAATACCTTAAAAAAAAAGGATAAATCATTAAGTTAATTCTCTAAAAAACACACATCCATTATGTATCGCAATATAGTCAATATTTTAGGAATGTACAATGGGGGGAACGCTGTACTTACCAGGGAGGTAAAAGAATACAATGTATCAGTGTGGAAATGTTCTGCCCTGAGCTCAGGAATGTAAATAAATTGTAACATTTCACTAGAAGGAGATCATTCTGTGAATGAAGGCACACTGAGTGTACTTGCACATGGTACTGATGTTTTCATATCAGTATTCCTGGCCAAAATTTCTTATTTAATTTTGTGTTTATTTGCACTTATTTGTGCGTATACACCTCTTCAAATTGAAACAATTGAGTACTATCTATCATACTTTTTTTATTTTTGAACTAACATACAGTTTTTCAAGAGAAGCTATTGGGGTGTACTCCCTTCTTCAAGGTCCAAGCAGTACTAATACATAAAGTTTTAGCAGAATGTACCGCAGACAGTACTCAATTGTTTCTGTCGCAAGGGCACTAATACAGCCGCAATCATCTCAAACCTCTTCAAATTAGCATTTTATACACATACCTGTGTATTTGCATGTAAAGTACTAATTGGCAACTCCAATTTCTGTTTTTTAATTTTATTTTTTTTTTTACTCATCTATACGCAGCACATGTGTGTACAAGCACATTGAAAACAATGGGCTGCATTTAGGTGTCCGTTTATGAAACTGAGATTAGCAGCGATCCTGAGGATTGCTGCTGATTTCAGTATATTAGTGGTTTATGAAACAGAGAAGATCATCAAAGAACATTTTCTCTGCTGATTTTCTCTGCACACAGAGAATCTGCAATAGACAGACACAGAAACTGCTAGTTTATGAAGGAGCGATGTCAGCCCCTTCACTGGCGATCTGTGTGAAAGTTCTCCCTCCAGATTCTCCAGCCCAGAGGCTATCTCAGAGAAGAGATGTCTCCTCTGAGATAGCCAGAGAACATAGCAGCAGTCATTTACCACTGCTTGATGAACGAACACCTTAGATCAGTAATGTAGCACCCTCCTAGGGTCTGTTCGTGGTTCCCCCCAATCCCAGGGGACGTGCGCCCCGTAGGTGTTCAGAAAAAGGGGGGAATAGGCTGTAAACTGTTCAGACTTGGATTCGTGAGTAGGGCCCAGTCTCCTAAGCTGCAGTTTATCTATAATTCTCAACTGTGGATATTGCGAACTGCTCCAGTATGCCTAGTGTGCTATCCATCTTGTGGTCTTCAGCTGCAAATACTTCAAACTGTTTCAGTCTGCTCCTAATAATTGTCAAAACCTATCTTGTGGCCGTCAGCTGTGGGAAACTTATAGTGCTGCTCATACACAAGATGAAAATCATTAGAAAATCTGTAATTTGGACAGTTTGTTCAGTTTCCATCCAGTTATTGGGCACAAATAGAAAATCGGGTTTGACTTTTTTGAGCCAATAAAATTGAAGGCAATGCTTGGGAAACTTTTGCCAAATGGATGATAAATTGAAAGGTTACCGTGCTTCTCACTCATTAATGATTGAACTGCTTGCACTGCACATATGTGACAAAACGAATGAAAACTGCTTCATTTATGTCCATTGAATGATTTATCATTCGAAGTTTGCACATTAGTGATGGCAATATTGTTTGTTCTCACAAGTGTTTGTTATTTGAAAACGCATTCAAATGACTTTTTGACTAGTGTATGGTTAACATTAGACTGTTCCAGTCTACTTACAAATCTTATACAAGCTCTATTATTCTCCTGGTCTACAGCTGGGGGTGCAGCAATGGGGAGGTTAATAAAACTGGAGAGTGCAAAATCTGGTGCAGCTGTGTATGGTAGCCAATCAGCTTCTAAGGCTGGCCATACATTATACAATTATCTTCCAATTTTCTGCCAAATTTCCTTTAGATTTACCTTCAACTGTGTAGTGCAAGGGCCTGCCTAATTGGATACAACTGAAAGTGTTGTTTAGGTTTGTCCTCCTATTATATGGTTTTTGGTAAATCTAAACCAAAAATCTCCAGATAATTGTATAATGTATGGCCAGCCTAAGACTGGCCATACATTATACAATTTCCGTGAGATTTTTGGTTTAGATTTACCAAAAGCCATATAATAGGAGGTCAAACCTAACAACACTTTCAATTGTATCCAATTAGGCAGGCCCTTGCACTACATAATTGAAGGTAAATCTAAAGGAAAATGGACAGAAATTGGACAGAAAATTGTATAGTGTATGGCCAGCCTAACTTCAGCTTAGTTCAGTTAAGCTTCCACAATAAAACCTGAAAGCTGATAGAGCTGCACCAGATTTTACACTCTCCAGTTTTAGTAAATCAACTCCAATGTGTTGCTATACTACCTAGTGGAGAGGTGCCTTTGCTAATTCTGTGCCTACTATTCTCCTGGTCCACAGCTGGAAGTGAAAGACTTTGGTGCTATTACCTAGAGAATGTGTCCTCTGCAAAATTGTATTTTGATATTTTGGAGTATCCCATACCCCAGTGTTCTCCCCAGTTATAAGTTTTCAGCAATAAATAAAAAAAAGACATCCCTAGATCAGGGGTCCTCAAATTTTTTAAATAAAGGGCCAGTTTACCATCATTTGGACTTTAGAGGGGCTGGACTGTGGTTAGTGGGAGTAGAAAATGTCCTGGCGTCAGTAACCATGCCCCATCACTAGTGTCCATGAGAGGAATAGTGTCAGTGGGAGGAATAGTGCCCCATCACTGGTGTCATTGGGGGTATAGTGCCCCGTCATTGGGGGTATAGTGCCCTGTCATTGGACTCAGTGGGGGGAATAGTGGCCCATCATTGGTGTCAGTGAGAGGAATAGTGCCCCATCATTGGTGTAAGTGGTATGAATAGTGCCATCATTGGTGTCAGTGGGATGAAAAGTGCCCTATCATTGGTGTCAGTGGGAGTAATAGTGCCCCATCGTTGGTATCAGAGGGAGGAATAGTGCCCCATCGTTGGTGTCAGAGGGAGGAATAGTGTCCTATCATTGGTGTCAGTGGGAGGAATAGTGCCCCATTGTTGGTGTCACTGGGAGGAGTAGTGCCCTGTTGTTGTTGTCAGTGGGAGGAATAGTGTCCTATCATTGGTGTCAGTGGGAGGAATAGTGCCCTATCATTGGTGTCAGTGGGAGGAATAGTGCCCCATCGTTGGTATCAGAGGGAGGAATAGTGTCCCATCGTTGGTTTCAGAAGGAGTAATAGTGCCCTATCATTAGTGCTAGTGGGAGGAATAGTGCCCCGTCCTTGGTGTCAGTGGGAGCAATAGTGCCCCATCGTTGGTGTCAGAGGGAGGAATAGTGTCCTATCATTGGTGTCAGTGGGAGGAATAGTGCCCTGTTGTTGGTGTCAGTGGGAGGAGTAGTGCCCCATTGTTGTTGTCAGTGGGAGGAATAGTGCCCCATTGTTGGTGTCAGAGGGAGGAATAGTGTCCTATCATTGGTGTCAGTGGGAGGAATAGTGCCTCACTGTTGGTGTCATTGGCAGTTATTATTCCCCATTGTTAAAGGATAAGTTCACCTTTGGGAACATGTTACGTTTCATTCTTTTTTAGGGTGGAACATGTAACATGTTCCTGCTCCTGTAGCGGTTCAGTGATCTGAGCCCTGCGTGTGACAGCAATATGGAGAAAAGTTCCCTGTACCTGCCGCACCATTCATTCACAGTGTTTTGTGAATGAATTGACTACAAATACCAACATCCTTTGCAGATGTTGGCTTGTAGTTCTCAATGAACTACCATGGCGCTGTTGAGTGCTGTGGAAGTTTATTGATTCTTTCTGTTGGTGTGAAACTATCTGCGTGTACAACGTATGGGCAGACAGACTACAACGACAGTCTGCAGGAGCCCTGCATGGCATCAGAGATCTGCTGATCACTGGTGAAATGCTTGCAGGATCCAAAAAAAAAAAAAGTAAATGCATATTTTTTTATCTGCAAAAAATTTGCATTTTTTCCTTTAAAGGTGAACTTATCCATAAATGCCAGTGGGAGGAATAGCACCCCAAGGGCCGGATAAAGGCAAGTAAAGGGCTGCAGTTTGGAGACCACTGCCCTAGACTGATTATTGAGTGGAATGAGTGAACTGTTGCTGTGTTCCTGGCTATCACTGCACAGTATGGGGAAAGAACCTGATAATTACAGTGGCTCCTTCAGGGGTAGCTCTACAATAAAGAAAAAAATGCTTATGTGCCCACAAACACCAAGTTTCAGAATATTTCTGTGTGCCTTCATTCCAAAAATAATTTCCCTTTAGTGCAGTATTAGCCTGAGAAAAAAAATTTGATAAAACAATGTAAAATAACACTAGATTTAAGTGCTAAATATTGCAAAACATAAATATTTACTGCATTTGTTAACCACTTGCCCTCCAGAGGATTCACCCCCCTTCCTGACCAGGCAGGGGCGGACTGACAACTCATGGGGCCCCCGGGCAACAGGGGATCATGGGGCCCCTGTGTCCTTGCCCAAACTCAAAAAAGCCTATGAAACAGGTACCAGGGGCATCTCATGGGGCTCCCTACTGACCCCTGGCCCTCGGGCAGTGCTTGAGTTTCCAAATGGTCAGTCCGCCCCTGTGACCAGGCCATTGTTTGCGACAAGGCACTGTGTTACTTTAACTGACAATTGTGCGGTCATGAAACATCATGAAATTTCTGTCCTTTTTCCCCCACAAATAGAGCTTTCTTTTGGTGGTATTTGATCACCTGTGCATTTTTTATTTTTTTGCACTATAAACAAAAAAAGACTGACTATTTAAGGAAAAAATTATATTTTTTATTTCTTGCTATTAAACACGTCCAGTAAAAAATAAAAAAAAATCAAATTTCATCATAAATTTAGGCCAAAAAGTATTCTGCGACATGTCTTTGCTAAAAAAAAAATCCCAATACATGTAAATTAATTGGTTTACATGAAAGTTATATTGTTTACAAATGGCGGTACAGATATTGGAATTTTTTTTTTACTAGTAATGGCTGTGCTCAGTGACTTATAGCGAGACTGCGGCGGGCATTCTGACACTGGAGGGAACTGACTTGGTGTCACTGACCTCTCTAGTGACACCAGTACAGTGATCAGCGCTAATAAAAAGCACTGACACTGTACTAATGGCACTGGAGAAAAGGAGTTAACATCTGGGGAGATCAAAGGGTTAACTGTGTGCTGTGTGTGTTTTACTAAGTGTGCTGTGTTTCACTGTAAGCACACTGCTTTGTTTGGCTCTGCTATGAAGAGCCATACAAAGCAGTGTACAGGAGCTGATAGGGGAGCAGGGGCGGACTGACCATTTGAAAACAAGGACACTGCCCGAGGGCCCGGGGTCAGTAGGGGGCCCCATGAGATGCCCCTGGTACCTTTTTCATAGGCTTTTTTGAGTTTGGGCAAGGACACAGGGGCCCCATGATCCCCTATTGCCCGGGGGCCCCATGAATTGTCAGTCCGCCCCTGCAGGGGAGAGATCTGTGTTGTTTACTCATAGGTCTCTCCCCCATCAGAGATACACAACGATCACCGGGTGCCAGCGAGTAATCTCCGGCCGGGACCCTGTGATTGACAACCAGGCCGAGAATGAGAGTGGGTAGAGCCCCCTACCCGGAAATGCAAAATCACATATTTATACGTGATGTTGTGCATCCGTGCCACCCTGTAGCAGTATTTCTGTATAGGGTGGCGTGGAAGTGGTTAAATAATGCATGTTTTTTAGTAAACTGACTACTTTTGGGTTATACAGTATACCTCATAAGTTATTATAAGGAAAAATTCATAGCAGCATTTATCTCTTAGGCTGCATTTGCACTGGCATTCTACCATGGTACAAATGGCAGTGGCAGGAATCTATTGATTTCTTGCTGTTGTTTTTTGACAGATATGAGTGGCTAGTTTGTTGGCTGCCACAACTGATCATGACTGTTCGCTCTGCCAGCGATTACCTGTGGTGATGGCTGCTGGATGCAATTACCACAGGTGATTCCTGGCTGGGAGCAGTTTGTGTGGCTACAATTATAGCGATATTAAACCCAACTCACCCACAGTCCGGCACTCCAGTGAGCACTGAAGGGGCATAGCAGAGAGCTGGTGACTGAGTCACTGCTCTGTGCTCAGTGAAGACTGAAAACTGAGCGATCAGCGGTCATGTGAATGCTTGGTTCTTTGTTTCAGAGCTGGCGGGGACAGCTGCAGCATCAGATCAATGCTGAAGCCATATAGTGTAGATGTTTTTTTTTTCACTATTCTCTATTTCTCCTTTTAAAGGTTTTACATAACATACAGGGAATAGAATCCAGCACAGTATCTAGTGAAAACAGCACACACAGTACCCATTACACAGTTACCACTTGATCATCCTAGATGTTTCACCTCTTTCCTGCCAGTGTCATTAGTACAGTGTCAGTGCATATTTTTAGCACTGATTAGTGTCACTGGTTCCCACAAAGTGTCAATTAGTGTCCAATTGTCTGCTGCTATATTGCAGTCCCGCCATCATTACTAGTGTAAAAAATAAAACATTCCAGTATATACCATAGTTTGTAGATGCTATAACTTTTGCACAAACCAATCAATATACAGTTATTGGGATTTTTTTAACCAAAAATATGTAGCAGAGATTTTCTTTTGTGCAAAAAATAAAAAAACCCAGAGGTGATCAAATACCACCAAAAGAAAGCTCTATTTGTGGAAAAAAAACCCATAAATGTCATTTATGTACAGCATTGCATGACAGCGCAATTGTTAGGTAAAATAACCATGCCGTATCACAAAAAGATGGCCTGGTCAGGAAGGGGGGGGGGGGGGGCAGGGGGTGAATCTTCCAGAGGTTAGGAGGTTAATGGAAATGTAAACAGTGGTGCAAATATCGTGTGACATGAGAAATTGCAGCTGTTACCATTTTATTCTCCAGGGTCTCTACTTTCAGAAATTATATATTGTGTGTATGTATGTATTATTATTATACATGATTTATATTGCGCCAACCATTTGCGCAGTGCTTTACAAAATGAAGGTAGACATTACAGTTACAATACAATTTGGTACAAGAGGAAACAGAGGACCCTGCTCGTTAGAGCTTACAATGTAGGGAGGAAGGGTTGAGTGATACAGAAGGTAATAGCTGTGGGGGGGGGGGGTGAGCTGATGAAGGAAATAGAAGGCAGATTACTAGTTAGAAGCAGGATAGGCTTCTTTAACCTCCCTAGCGGTATTCCTGAAAGTAGCTCGGGGTAAAATGTCAGTACCAAAAGTGGTAACCCCGAGATACACTCGGGCTTACCATGCGGCGCTGCATAGGGAGTCCCTGCAGCACTTACCTTGTCCTTCGCTCCCGCGATGTGTCCCCTGCAGCGTCCCCGACCATCTCCTCAGGCTGATGCCGGCATCCGGCTTCTGTGTTCCGGTCCCTGTGACGTCGGGACGTACGGGCGCCGCCGGCAGCGGGAAATTTGAAAATTTAAAAATAATGTCATTTTTTTAAAAACAAATTTTACATAGTAAAACATTGCTGTTTCAAACCATTTAACATACATTTTGTCTTTGTCTTTGTCTTTTGTCTTTTGTGCTTTGTCCTGTGCCCTGCCTGCATTTTGTCTGTTCTTTCTGCCTGGAAACTTAGAAAAGTCCATGGCGTCCAAAAAGCGTCCCTTTAGGTCAAAAGCAGTTTTAGATCAGCTAGAGAACAGCGATAGTAAATCAGAAGCACTTGCAGAATTGAGTGATTCGTGGGGGAAATTCGTCATCAGACACTGAAAACAATTTTGCGATTTTGCTTAGTGATGTGCGAATTTGGCGCTCTATTTCAAATTTCAGTGTTTTTGGTTTGATTATATTATTGAATTAAATGTATTATTATTACATTATTATTTTTTATGATTATTTATTAAAATTATAATTTATGATTTTGTGTTTCAAATTTTATCATACCCGGGATGCTTAATAGACTCTTGTTCGGACAGATTTCAGTGAGTTATTCCTAAAAATTACAGCCTACAATAAAAAAACTACATATTTCCATGCAAAATAATGGTACCGCTTTCAGCACCAAAAATCTGAAATTATCAGACCGCTAGGGAGGTTAAAGAGAACGGTTTTCACGGATCGTCTAAAGGTGGATAGATTAGGAGATAGCCAGACAGATTGGGGTAGGGAGTTCAATAGGATGGGAGAAGCTCAGGAGAATTCCTGGAGGTGAGCATGGGAGGAGGTGACACGGGAACTACAGAGCAGAGGGTCTTGGGAGGATCGAAGAGAGCAGTTTGGTTGATATTTAGAGACCAGGTTGGTGATGTAGCCAGAGGCAGACTTGTGGATGACTTTGTAAGTTGTTGTTAGTATTTTGAATTTTATTCGTTGGACGAGTGGAAGCCAGTGGAGGGATTGGCAGAGAGGGGTAGCACACACTGAATGGTTGGTAAGATGGATGAGCCTGGCAGCAGCATTCATGATGGACTGGAGGGGGGATAGCCTATGTAAAGGTAAGCCAATGAGGAGGGAGTTGCAGTAGTCGAGGCGAGAGATAACCTGGGAGTGAATTAGGAGCTTTGTGGTATCATTGGTTTCAAAGGGGCGTATTCTGGAGATGTTGCAGAGGTTGAGGTTGTAAGTATGTGTATGTAGGTAGGTGTGTATGTGTGTGTGTATATATATATATATATATATATATATATATATATACACACAGTATATAGACACACACACTATATTGCCAAAAGTATTGGGACAGCCCTCCAAATCATTGGATTCAGGTGTTCCAATCATCTCCATGGCCGCAGGTGTATAAAATCAAGCACATAGGCATGCAGACTGCTTCTACAAATGTGAAAAAATGGGTCGCTCTCAGGAGCTCAGTGAATTTAAGCATGGTACCGTGATAGGTTGCCACCTGTGCAATAAGTCCATCTGTGAAATTTCCTTGCTACTAAATATTCCACAGTCAACTATAAGTGGTATTTTAACAAAGTGGAAGTAACTGGGAACAACAGCAACTCAGTCACAACGTTGTATGCCACATAAAATGAAAGAGCGGGGTCAGCGCATGCTGAAGAACACAGTACACAGAAGTCGCCAACTGTCTGCAGAGCCAATAGCTAAAGACCTCCAAACTTCATGTGGCCTTCAGCTTAGCACAACAACAGTGCATAGAGAGCAGCTGCATCCAAGTCTTACATCATCAAGTGTAATGCAAAGCGTCGGATGCAGTGGTGTAAAGCACGCCACCACTGGACTCTAGAACAGTGGAGACATGTTATCTGGAGTGACTAATCACGCTTGTCTGGTAATTCGATGGATGTGTCTGGGTTTCGTACTTCCAGTGAAGGGAACTCTTAAAGCCTCAGCATACTAAGACATTTTGGACAATTTCCTGCTCCCAACTTTGTGGGAACAGTTTGAGGATGGCCCTTCTTGTTCCAACATGACTGCACACCAGTGCAAAAAGCAAGGTCCATAAAGACCTGATTGAGATAGTGTGGGGTGGAGGAACTTGACTGGCCTGCACAGAGTCCTGACCTCAACCTGATAGAACACCTTTGGGCAGGGGCAGACTGACAACTCATGGGGCCCCTGGGCAATAGGGGATCATGGGGCCCCAGTGTCCTTGCCCAAACTCAAAAAAGCCTATGAGAAAGGTACCAGGGGCATCTCATGGGGCCCCCTACTGACCTCGGGCAGTGCCCGAGTTTCCAAATGGTCAGTCCGCCCCTGCCTTTGGGATGAATTGGAGTGGAGGTTGTGAGCCAGGCCTTCTCGTCCGACATCAGTGCCTGACCTCACAAATGCACTTCTGGAAGAAAGGTCAAACATTCCCATAGAAACACTCCTCAACCTTGAGGACAGCCTTCCCAGAAGAGTTGAAGCTGTTATAGCTGCAAAGGGCGGGCCACCTCAATATTGAACCCTACAGACTTAGGCTGGCCATACACTATACAATATTCTGTCCAATTTCTGCCCAATTTCCTTTAGATTTACCTTCAACTATGTAGTGCAAGGGCCTGCCTAATTGGATACAATTAAAAGTGTTGTTTAGGTTTGACCTCATATTATACGGTTTTTGGTAAATCTAAAGCAAAATTCTCAAGTAAATTGTATTCCATTAAAGTTCATGTGCATGTAAAGGCAGGAGTCCCAATACTTTGGGCAATATACTGTATACACACACTTTAGAGTTAAATATAGATGTTGTTGTTAATTGTTTTTTTTTGCATGTAGGGTTTTTTTATCTATTGTCAGTATTTGACACATAGGCGCACCCTGAAAACCCACCTCTTCAGGGAAGCCTACCCCACCCCCTGCTAACTTGCCGACCTCCTCCACTCTTCCTACCATTCCATCCCCCACAGCTATCTCCTCCTGTACCACTATCCCATCCCTTCTAGATTGTAAGCTCGAAAGAGCAGGGCCCTCAATCCCCTCATGTATTGTATTGGTATTGTTCTGTCACATGTTCTGTCCCCCTTTGTAATGTACAGCGTTGAGCGAACTATTGGCGCTTTATAAATACTGTATAATAATAATAATATTTGTATATTGTTATTTTTATGACACTATATATTGTAGAAAAACAATGAATATCTCTATATGAAGTGCTTTGTGTATAGATCTGTCCTCCTGATGAAAAATGATCTCTAGGTCCAGACACATTGGGGAGGGTGATGACATGTTACATACTAAAGCTGGCTATCATTTTATCACACGAAGCTGGATTCAGAAACTCGAATGTACGCTTGGATTGGATTTGAATAAAGTTGGTTGATTTACAGTGCATTGGGAGTTATCTCTGTTCCTGTTAGTGGTGGTTGCCAAGCAACAGGAAGGAAGTGTGAGATTCAGACAGTGTGGGTAAATGAAAGCGAGGTTTGGTTACAGGAAGAGAATACCAGAGTGGCATCGTGGGGGAATCTTGGATGAAGTCTGAGCAGTGGAGAAGTGAACCTCTTCTCAGGTAGTTTCTGTGATGAAGAAGAGCAAGGAACACTGTTGCCTTGTTATTGATGGTGCACACGGGTGTCTGATGGGCTGCGCCCTATAGTCTGCTACTTTTGCAGTAGTCGCCAGTGACATCATTTGTCTCACATATTCAGAATTCAGACTGGAATTCAGGTGCCAGAATACAGAATTTAGTACAGATCAGTGTAGCTGATGCACGTGTCATGTTTATATTTGTGTTTCAGGCTATGATCGACTCAACCACAAATGTTGGAACATTTTTCTCTGTCAGCAGCTGCAGCCACTGATTATTATTATAACACAGGATTTATATGATGCCGACAGTTTGTGCAGTGATTTATAACTTGATTATTGTGTTCTGACAGCTGCAGGTGCTGAATATTATTATAATACAGGATTTATATGATGCCGACAGTTTGTGCAGCGATTTATAACTTGATTATTGTGTTCTGACAGCTGCAGGTGTTGAATATTATTATTATTATTATAATACAGGATTTATATGATGCCGACAGTTTGTGCAGCGATTTATAACATGATTATTGTGTTCTGACAGCTGCAGGTGCTGAATATTATTATTATTATAATACAGGATTTATATGATGCCGACAGTTTGTGCAGCGCTTTATAACATGATTATTGTATTCTGACAGCTGCAGGTGCTGAATATTATTATTATTATAATACAGGATTTATATGATGCCGACAGTTTGTGCAGCGCTTTATAACATGATTATTGTATTCTGACAGCTGCAGGTGCTGATGTCAGAATACATTAAAGTAGAACTTTAACCGCCTCTCGCCTGCCATATAAGGCAATGACGGACGCAAGGCGGTTCTCTCGTTCTGGGAGGACGTCATATGTCGTCCTCCCATTCTAATCGTGCATGTGCGTCTCTGGGAGCGTGCGGCGATCGGTGGTGCGCTGTGTCCCTCGGATCACCGATCAACGGAAAGAGCCAAAGATTTCGGCTTAGTCATGTGATCAGCTGTGTCCAATCACTGCTGATCGCATGTAAATAGGGAAATGCTGCTTATCGGCATTTCTCTCCTCAAGAGCTGTCACGCTGACAGCTCAAGAGGAGAGGAGAGCTGGTTATCGGCATTCTGCGGAGGGGACATGTACACATCAATGCCACATATCAGTGCCCATCTGAGCTGCCTTTCAGTGTCACCCATCAGTGCTGCCAATCAGTGCCGACTATCAGTGTGCATCAGTGCCGCCTAACACTGCCAGTCAGTGCGGCCTATCAGTGCCATATATGAGTGCTGCCTTTCAGTGCCCATCAGTGATGCCTGTCAATGCCCATTAGTGCCACCTACCAGTGCCTCCTCATCAGTGCCACCTGTCAGTGCCCATCACTGTAGCCTCATTAGAGCATATCAGTGAAGGAGAAAAATCACTTATTTACAAAATTTTAAAACAAAAATTAAGAGGAAACTCTTCTTTTTTTCTCAGAATTTTCAGTGGTTTTTGGTTTGTTTAGCAAAAAATAAAAAACCCAGAGGTGATTAAATACCACCAAAATAAAGCTATATCTGTCTAAAAAAAAAATTATAAAAATTTCAATGGGTACAGTATTGCATGACCGCAAAATTGTCATTCAAAGTGCGACAGCGCTGAAAGCTGAAAATTGGCCTGGACAGGAAAGGGGGTATAAGTGCCCTGTAGGCTAGTGGTTAATCAGAAAATGAAGTCCTACTAGATCACTTTATGCTTGCCTCTTTTGCAGGTATAGCCTTGTAAAACATTAAAAATAGGTGCCTATACTGTTTATATCCAATAATACACTGTCTCACCCTGCTCAGCACATGCTCAATTGCTCTCTATTTTTAGGCACTGTGCCTAATTTCTAGAGCAGGGGTGTCACACTGGCGGCCCTCCAGCTGTTGCCAATCATCCCATCATGCCTCTGCCTTTGAGAGTCATGCTTGTAACTGTCAATCTTGCAATGCCTCATGAGACTTGTAGTTTGGCAACAGCTGGAGGGCCGCCAGTGTGACACGCCTGCTCTACAAATTCAGCACAGTGCCTAAAAATAGAGAGCAACTGAGCATGGTGAAACAGTGTATTCAGGGATGTTTGATTCCTATCACCCGACGCACAGGACATGTAGTTCCGGGCGCCGGGCAGGTAGTTTTTTTCCTCCTTTAGCCCTGCTGCGGGCAAGCAGCAGGGCTCACCTGTCAGGTGAAGCAATCGGCAGCAGCGCTGTCACCCGATTGCTTCCACACAGCCCACAGTGCCAGCCTCTCCGCGCCCCAGGTGCGAGGTTTCCTGGGCTCTGCTTGTCCATCTGCAGGCCTGGCTTGCCGTCGGCTAGAGAGGAGGGAGAAGAGCGGACAAGTCCGCTCCCCTTCTTGTGCTGACCCGGAAGAGACGTTACAATGTCACTTCCGGGTCTCCGTTGAGAGATTAATGCAACCCCCGGGAATTAATGTAATGCGCAGATGTGCAGCACATTATATTCAGTGCAGAGGGGAGACATGCAGGGTCTTTAGGCCTTAATGTCTCAAAGAGAACCTGTCACTAAAAATCATCACATAGGGAACTTTTTTTATTGTAAAAAATGAAAGTTACACCCAAGCGCATACCATCCCCCCCAAAAAAAATATTGAGGTCCCCACCCCCCCATATACACGCATATACAAACTTAAAAGCACACGCTGGGGCGCCTATGCATGAAACCGTCGATTGTGATACACATGTTACATATCGCCGCACACGCCAGAATGAGAGAAATAATTCTAGAACCAGAACTCCTCCGTAACACTAAACTAGTGACCTATAAGGAGCTTTAAAAGTGTCGACCTATAGAAAATATAGGGTACTGAAGTTTGTCGCCATTTCATGAGCGCACGCAAATGTAAGGTTTTACAAGTTGGATATCTATTTAATTGCTGCAACCTCATCTTTTATATTTTTCAAAAAAAATGGGGTAATTTATTGCTTTTTTGTGCCCTAAAATTAATTTACTTGTTTTTCTTACTATAATTTTGTGGTAAAATCATGCGACATGAAAAATTGGAACTACCACTGTTTTATTCTCTAGGGTCTCTGCTTTCAGAAAATATATAATGTTTGGAAGTTTTGTGTAATCTTCAGGCCTAAAATAATTTTTTAAACATTTTCAAAAAACGCAAAAACAGCTCTGGCAGCGAAAGGAATAAAGGATAATCAATAAATAGTACCTCCACACACTTTACTAACTGATGAATACTTACTCCCAAATATTTTTAAAGAAAAGTAATACTTTCACCCTTGAAAGTAAATCAATATAACCAACCTTCTGTCAGGGATCACGGCGTCCTGACGGCCGGCGCACGCGCATTGGTGACGGCTCACGCCGGGACACAAGCACCAGGTCCCGACGAGCCGCAGATGACAGGACGCCGCGCATGCGCAGTAGGAGCCGCGGGCGCGCCTCGGGCGGCCAATGAAAGCCCGGGGGCGCGTCCTGGACGGCCAATGACAGTGCAGGGCGCAATATTTAAAGATGCCCTGTGCTGTCACTAATCACCGCAAGGCCTATCTGTGATCCTGAGTTCCTGTACCTGCATTTGACCCTGATTGACCCTGACTACGCTGCCTTCTCCTGTGCTTTGACCCAGATTGTCCTGACTACGCTGCCTTCTCCTGCATTTGACTCGGATTGCCCTGATTACTCTGCCTTCTCCACTCCTGATCCCCGGCTTGTTTGACCTATCGGCGGACTGACTTATCCTGCTGACCCTGCGTGTGACCTGACTACTCTTTGCTTGCCGATTCTGTACCTCGCTTACCCCACGGGACCGCTGCTCGTGACCCATCCTGCTAGGTCCCGCCGTCCTCCTCACATCTGGCTCTCCCAGTACCTATACATCCCCGGAGGTTGCCTCTGCCACTGGTAGGCCTGCTCAGAGGTCGTGACCTGGCCCTGGTCTGTTACAAGTCATCCCCACCATCAGGGGCCCTTGTGAAAGCACAGACCGGGACTTAGATTCCACGCTTTGGGTAGGTCTGTCCAGTGGACTGCCAGAGGCACCACCTGGCGGATCATAACAGTACCTTGCGGCCATGACAGAGCCAGGAAGAGGACTGGCGTCCCTAGAGGATATATGCCAGCACCTGGCAACTCTGACCCAGGCCGTCCGGAATTTTCACAGCCGCTGCACCCGTCTTGAGGACCGCATGGAGACGTTAGCCACCCTGACTCCTCCTGCTCCGAGTCCCGCAACTGCGGAGTCACCCGCTACCCCAGCATCCGGAGCAGTTGCCGCACCCCTAGCTCCCGAACGCCGCGTTCCCCTGCCGGAACGATTCCGTGGAGACCGAAGCCGCTTCCGGGCCTTCCGGAACGCATGCACTTTATTTTTTGACTTGCAGTCCCGCACGTTCACCGCCGAGACCGTCAAGGTGGGGTTTATAATCTCTCTCTTTCAGGATGAGCCCCAGGATTAGGCTCACCATCTGATGGAGAAGCGCGACTCCCATCTTGATTCTGTGACTGAGTTCTTTCAGGCCATGGCTGTCCTATATGACGACCCCCAGCAGGCTGCTTCCGCAGAGGCTACCCTATACTCTCTGCGGCAAGGCCGCCGGGCAGCCGAAGAATATGCGTCCGAGTTTAGGCGTTGGATGGGAGATACCAGATGGAACGATGCGGCATTATGTCACCAGTTCCGCATCGGGCTGTCTGAGTCGCTAAAAGATGAATTAGCACGAGTAGGCCTACCTGACTCTCTTGAGAAACTGATAGAGTTGGCCATCCAAATTGACCGCAGACTGAGAGAGCGTTGCCTGGAAAGGAGCATCCAGGGTCAAAGGGTGGCATGGATTCCACCGAGAGAAGCAGCTCCAACCCCAGGGAACCATACCCGGTTTCTTCTGTGCATGGATGGTGATACAGATCTTTCTCAGGTTATCCCTCCGGCCTACCACGATTTCCTAGACGTGTTCAGTAAGCGAGGAGCAGACATTCTTCCCCCGCACCGTTCATACGATTGCCCCATAGACCTCCTACCCGGGTCTGAGATTTCGTTTGGTCGCATTTTCCCTTTATCTGAACTAGAATCAGGAGTTTTGAGGGAGTATATTGATGACAATCTTCGGAAGGGATTTATTCGCCCGTCCACGTCCCCAGCCAGGTTGTTCTTTGTAGAAAAAAAAGACAAATCGTTACGGCCCTGTATAGACTACCGTGATCTGAATAAGATCACGGTAAAAAATCGCTATCCGTTACCTCTGGTTCCCGAGCTCCTCCAGAGATTAGGGTCAGCAACGATTTTTACTAAATTAGACCTGCGGGGGGCATATAACCTTGTTCGTATCAGGGAGGGGGATGAATGGAAGACAACTTTTCGTACGAGATTCGGTCATTTCGAATATCTGGTGATGCCATTCGGGCTGTGTAACGCACCGGCCACCTTCCAACACTTTATCAATGACGTTTTTCGTGATTTCCTCGATGTCTTCGTGGTTGTCTACCTAGACGACATCCTGATATTTTCACCCTCACTGGAGGCTCATAGGGATCATGTGGCAAGGGTCTTAGAACGTTTACGCCAACACGGGCTTTACGCCAAGGCAGAAAAATGCTGTTTCGAACAGTGTAAAATCACGTTCTTGGGACTGGTCCTCTCTCCCGCGGGGGTCGCGATGGATCCCCAGAAAGTCACGGCGATCTTAGATTGGCCAACACCCGCCGATAAGCGGGGGGTACAGCGTTTCATCGGATTCTCAAACTTTTATAGAAAGTTTGTCAGGAACTTCTCTGGGCTGGTCTCCCCAATCACGCAACTGACTAAACAAGGGATCCGTTTTAAATGGACTTCCGAAGCTCAGACTGCGTTCGACACGCTCAAGAAATTGTTTACCTCTGCTCCCATTCTCTGCCATCCGGATTCTTCTCTCCCATACGTTTTGGAAGTGGACGCCTCCGAAAACGCGGTAGGAGCGATTCTTTCCCAAACGAATGGTACCAAGGAGCTACTGCATCCTGTGGCGTTCTTCTCCAGGAAGTTGACACCGGCTGAGCGAAATTATGATATTGGAGATCGGGAACTCCTGGCCATTAAGTCCGCTCTAGAAGAATGGAGGTATCTCCTGGAAGGAGCCACACACCCAATCCTAATATTCACGGATCATAAAAACCTCGAATATTTAAGAACGGCAAAACGACTGAGACCACGCCAGGCGAGATGGGCTCTTTTCTTCTCTCGGTTTGTCTTTCATATAACGTACCGACCTGGGTCTAAGAATACGAAACCAGGCGCTCTGTCCCGCCTGTTTGAGGACCCCGACGATACAGTGTTACCTGACACAATTTTACCGTCCGGAAGCTTCCTCGCCCTTCAAACGGAACTTTGCACTAGACTGATTGACGCTTCCGTAGGACTGCCAGCCCCGCCTGGGTCGCCCCTCCAGAACCGCGAGGGTCTGCTTTGGAAGGAAAATCGGATCGTGGTGCCAGAAGGAGTTCAAACTTTGGTCCTGGGGCACTGCCACAACCATCCAATGGCAGGGCACTTTGGGGTGACGAAAACTCAGGAGCTACTGCAGCGCTCGTTCTGGTGGCCAAACATGGTCAAGGACTGCGAGCGCTACGTCCAGACCTGTCCCACCTGCCAAAGGAACAAGCCCTCCAGAAGCAAGGCCTGGGGATTGTTGCGTCCGTTGCCGATACCCAAACGGGCCTGGCAAACGATTGCCATGGATTTTGTAGTCGAACTCCCACCATCTCAAGGCTACACTGCAATAATGGTGATCGTGGATCGCTTTTCAAAGATGGCTCATTTCGTGCCCCTGGAAAGGACACCATTGGCGCCGGAGACGGCACGGATATTCATTAAGGAAGTAGTGAGGCTACATGGGGTTCCCGAAGATATAGTATCGGATCGGGGAGTCCAGTTCACATCAAGATTCTGGAAAGCCTTATGTGAAGCGTTGGGAATCAAGCTGTCACTGTCATCCGCTGACCACCCACAGACCAACGGGCAAACGGAAAGGACCAATCAGACGTTGGAACAGTACCTAAGATGCTACACCTCCTACCTTCAGGACAACTGGCTAACACTGTTGCCTTCTGCAGAATTTGCCTATAATAACTCGAACCACTCAGCTACGGGACAATCCCCGTTCTTTACCAATTTCGGATATCATCCTACATTTCTCCCTGACCTGATGCCCGAAAATCCGGTACCAGCATCTCAAGATGTCTTGCATTTCTTTTCTGTCAATAACAAGACGATTCAGGAGGCCATCACTAAAGCCCAAGAAGACAGTAAAAAGGCGTTCGACAGGAAGAGAAGAGGAGAGCTGTTGCTCCAGCCAGGGGATCGGGTTTGGTTGGCTACGACCAACTTGAAGATGCTGTGTCCTTCAAGGAAGCTAGGACCGAAGTACCTTGGCCCGTTCCCAATTAAATGGGTAATCAACGAAGTGGCCTACGAACTCGAGCTCCCGGAATCTTTCAAAATACACCCTGTGTTCCATGTGTCTCTCCTGAAACCATCCAGACCGGATTCCTTCCCGGATCGCGAATCCAGACCTCCCGAGGCAGTCACCATAGGTGAACAAGAAAAATATGAAGTAGAAACTATTCTCAGTTGCCGAAAGAGGGGTGGCCAGACGCAGTTCCTGATAAAATGGAAGGGTTATGGCCCTGAGGAGAACTCATGGGAGCCCATCCAGAATGTTCACGCCCCCAGGCTCATCTGGGAATTTTTTCGTGGCCACCCGCGGTGGAGAGATTGGTGGGGCTCCCGGAGGGTGCCCATAGGGGGGGGCAATGTCAGGGATCGCGGCGTCCTGTTGGCCGGCGCACGTGCACTGGCGACGGCTCACGCCGGGACACAAGCACCAGGTCCCGGCGAGCCGCAGATGACAGGACGCCGCGCATGCGCAGTAGGAGCCGCGGGCGCGCCTCGGGCGGCCAATGACAGCCCGGGGGCGCGTCCTGGACGGCCAATGACAGTGCAGGGCACAATATTTAAAGATGCCCTGCACTGTCACTAATCGCCGCAAGGCCTATCTGTGATCCTGAGTTCCTGTACCTGCATTTGACCCTGATTGACCCTGACTACGCTGCCTTCTCCTGTGCTTTGACCCAGATTGTCCTGACTACGCTGCCTTCTCCTGCATTTGACTCGGATTGCCCTGATTACTCTGCCTTCTCCACTCCTGATCCCCGGCTTGTTTGACCTATCGGTGGACTGACTTATCCTGCTGACCCCGCGTGTGACCTGACTACTCTTTGCTTGCCGATTCTGTACCTCGCTTACCCCACGGGACCGCTGCTCGTGACCCATCCTGCTAGGTCCCGCCGTCCTCCTCACATCTGGCTCTCCCAGTACCTATACATCCCCGGAGGTTGCCTCTGCCACTGGTAGGCCTGCTCGGAGGTCGTGACCTGGCCCTGGTCTGTTACAAGTCCATCCCCACTATCAGGGGCCCTGGTGAAAGCACAGACCGGGACTTAGATTCCACGCTTTGGGTAGGTCTGTCCAGTGGACTGCCAGAGGCACCACCTGGCGGATCATAACACCTTCTCTTTTGCACATATAAATCACTCCTATCCCAATACCAACATAAATAAAATTATAAACTCATCACACATAATCAAAAATAAATAAATAAATAAAATCAGATACAATCAAATATCCCCAAAAATTGTGTCCAAAATATATCTCTGATAAAGGATAAGCCCCACCCACCCTTTCCTGATGAGCAGCTAATCGGTGCTCATTACACTGCAAGGTCTCTCTCCTCCCTGCTAGTACCTGGGTGCGGTGCTGGAGACAGGCAATGCATTTATACACGTTGGAAGATTCCTGCGCAGAAAAAATCTGCACGCAATGCTAGTATTTTTGTGTGAACAGGGCACATAGAGAACAATTGATTTTGTTGTGCATGTGCAGAAAAACTGACGTCTCTGCACCATAGTGTGAATGAGCCCTAAAATGGAACTAAACCAATTGTTTCAAAAAACAGTTACTTTCCCGGCATGCCAGGAATGCTAAATGCAACATTTGCTTGTGTTCTCAACCAAACTGTCAAATCATCAAATGTCTGGTCTCATAACTGATCATATGTGCAAAGTCATGGCAGTTGCAGATCAAACAGATGGCAGCTTCTTGGTTGAAAAGGATAGAAGGGTTTAGTTCTGCTTTAACTGCTGCTCAGGGCTCTGGGCTTCAACAAAATGGCAGCCTCCAGTAAGAAGAAACAGTAACAATGCTGGAGGCAATTTACACCACTTACTAATTTTAGTAGCATAATTAATAATGTGGAGTGTATGTTCCTTGGTAAAGAACATTTATTTATTATCAATTGTTATGAGTAAAGTTCTGCTTTAAAATGGAACTAAACCCATTGATTTAACAGTTTCAAAAAACAGTTACATTCCAAGCACATGCAGGGAATGTAACTGTCATATTTGCTTATATTCTCAACCAAACTGTCAAACCGAACCAAATGTCTGGTGTCATAACTGACCACATGTGCAGCACCGTGACAGTTGAAGATCCAACAGAAGCTAAGATGGCTGCTTCCTTGGCTGAAAAGGATAGAAGTTCCTCTTTAACCACTTTGTGTCCATAGGATGTACCTGAATGTTGTTGATGCTGTGGAGATGACCAAGATTTTTTTTTTTTTGTAGTGTCCGCAATTCTGCACAAAATAAAAGTAATCCGAGTGATTTAAGAGCCACTGGATTACTTTTATGGGTGGCAGAAGGCCCCCCCCCCCGCCTCCTTTGTTGGGCTCTCCTGTGTGATCGGGGAGCCCAGTAAGGATGCTTCTGGCAACATCCTGTTCCTGAGACACAGTGGGAGGAACAGGTGTCATTCCTCCCACTTTGTGATGTCAGAAACCAGAAGCAACAAGGATTACATCACTTCCACTTTCGGTCTGTTGTTTGCTGGTTGTTGGCCACAGCTAATCACATGATACAGATGGGCTGTGATTGACCCTGTATGTACCATGTGGTCACTGTGACCAATCACAGAGATCAACACAATAGTACACAATTGATGGCATGAATGAGCACCATCCATTGTGTACAATTGTCATGTGATCTGCTATGTTTGATCACAATAATCACATGGTACCAGCAGCGGCCAATTTACTGATCCGTTATCTGTTGTGTCCAGTGGACACAGCAGGAGACAGATCGCACCACAGCATGGTCCAGGGAGAACATCATAAGATGTTCACCCGGAATGATGAGTGTCCTGCCTGACTATAATTTGACAATAGGCTGGGCGGGAACTAGTTAAAGAATATGTAAATCCAACATTTTGTTCCTGATATACAGTGTGTCTGCTGTACCATGTGCTTATTAGAAAGGATATCCTGTTCTCTTTGTATTGCTTCCTTTGTCTGAAATCCCTGGTGTTCCTGACAGTCGCTCTGCTTTCCTTAAAGTTTTTTTTTAAAAAACTGATTATTATTATTATTATTATTATTATACAGTATTTATAAAGCGCCAATAGTTCGCTCAGCGCTGTACATTACAAAGGGGGACAGAACATGTGACAGAACAATACCAATACAATGCAAAACATGAGGGGATCAAGGGCCCTGCTCTTTCGAGCTTACAATCTAGGAGGGAGGGGATGGTGGCACAGGAGGAGATAGCTGTGGGGGATGGAGTGGTAGAAAGAGTGGAGGAGGTCGGCAAGTTAGCAGGGGGTGGGGTAGGCTTCCCTGAAGAGATGGGTTTTCAGGGTGCACCTAAAGGAGAGGAGAGTAGGTGATAATCTGATGGGTTGGGGCAGGGAGTTCCAGAGGATGGGTGACACCCTGGAGAAGTCCTGGAGGCGAGCATGGGAGGAGGAGACCAGGGAACTAGAGAGAGAGGTTTTGTGAGGAGCGGAGTGTGCGTGCTGGGCGGTATTTGGATATTAGGTCAGTGATGTAGTTCGGGGAAGTATGGTGGACAGCTTTGTACGTCAGCGTTAGGATTTTGAATTTGATCTGTTGCGCAATCGGAAGCCAGTGGAGGGATTGGCAGAGGGGGGTGGCGGATACAGAGCGGTTGGAAAGGTGAATGAGTCTGGCAGCCGTATTCAGGATCGACTGAAGCGGGGATAGCCAGCGGCGAGGGAGGCCAGTGAGGAGGGAGTTGCAGTAGTCGAGTCGTGATATGATGAGGGAGTGGATAAGCTGTTTAGTGGTTTCTGGGGTTAGGAACGTGCGGATTTTGGCGATGTTGCGGAGGTGGAGTCTGCACGAGTTTGTTAAAGATTGGACTTGGGGTTGAAAGGATAGGTTGGAGTCCAGAATGACACCAAGTACTCGGGCCTGCAGGGCGGGTTTGATGGTAGCATTGTTGGATGTGACGGAGAAGTCAATGGGGGGTGGTGTCCGGGCTGGGGGGAAGACAAGAAACTCGGTTTTGGAGAGGTTCAATTTAAGGAAGTGGAGTGACATCCAGTCTGATATGTCGCTCAGTAGGTGTGTGATCCGGGCTGAGACTAAGGGGGTGAGGTGGGGGGTTGAGAGATAGATTTGTGTGTCGTCGGCATAGAGGTGGTAGTTGAAGCCGTGAGAGTGTATGAGTTGGCCAAGGGAAGAGGTATAGATGGAGAAGAGAAGGGGCCCGAGGACAGAGCCTTGAGGGACCCCAACAGAGAGGGGGAGTGAGGGGGAGGTGGTAGCATTATAGGTAACGCTGAAGGAGCGTTGTGACAGGTAGGATCACACTAGACAGGAGATCACATCATGGTCAGTTCTCTAGCTGTGCTGGGAGGACCTCAGCCTGCTCTCCTCCAATGACCAGGCTTGTGCTGACTCGACCCCCCCCCCCACACCGGCATTTCCCTATTTACATGCGATCAGCTGTGATTGGACAAAGCTCATCACATGACTGAGCCGACGTCTTCGGCTCTTTCCGTTGATTGGTGATGATTGGTGTGTCCGAGGGACACAGCGCACCACCGATCGCCGTGCTGCGCGCTCCCGGAGCCACGCCTTGCGCCCATCATTACCTTATATGGCGGGCGGGAGGCGGTTAAAAGTGATTTCTCAGCAAAATATATCATGCAGACATGGATGGATGAGGGAGTTTGCTTTGAATAATGAAAATGAATTAAAAAGTGTTTTTGTTTTGTGGTGCTCAGATATATTGTAGTTCTGCTTTAAAGTGGTTGAAAACCCGCTCATATACTCAATGAAGTGAATAACCTGAGGTGATACACAGAGATGGAACAAATCCTCCTACATAAGTTTTACTTGATTATTGGCAGTCTTCTCTTCTCTATATCGCTTCAAAAGGGCTGATTTGAGGTAAAATCCTTCTGCATTTGTCAGTATCACAGAGGTGGGGGCGGGGAGCTGCAGTTAGAGCTCTATGAGAGCTGATTAATCTCATGTGTCGGAAAACTTCTCAAAAGTGACTCATGCCGATAACAGAGGCATGAAGCACCAGAGAGAAATGATACCAAGGTGGATAAAAATCAATGATTTTTAAAAAAAAAATCAAAGAAATTTGATTTTTTTGATTTAAATCGGATTTTTTTGATTTAAATTGGATTTTTTTGATTTAAATTGGATTTTTTAGGAAAATATATTACCATCCAAATTCCATCATGAAATAAAGATTAGTTTTTTAATTATGTAGAATAAGGCTGTATATGTTTAATTTTTTGGTAAATAAATTCCATGAATCAATTTCACAATGTCATGCTCTTCCAGAGGTTTTTGTAAGATTATTGGGCAGTTTCTCTGCCTACAAGATATTATCACAGATGCTTGCTTTACTTTTGCAGTTCTCAAAACTGAATTTGACTCAGCGGAGATCACATGCCTCTTCTTCACAGCAAAAATGTTATAACATGAACAGAGTTAAGAAAAAGACCTTAATCCTAACTTCTACAAACCTATGAATACAGAATCAACCCCTTCAGTGCGAAGTTTCAAGAAGTTCAGTGAATAGAATAGAAACAATATTTTTCTGATTGTTTGGAGTGGAATAGATCTGCACAAGAAGAAAGTGAAACTAAGTGTGAGGAGGAAGGGGCTGACAGTCTAAGTTTCTTAAAATATATATATTTTGTTTAGCCAAATTAGTTAACAAACATGGATGTTTGTTTAAGCAAATAACATGCTGTAATGATATTGTTTCAGTTGAATAAATCTATTTAAATTGTTATTATTAAGGGAATGATTATTTTTCTCCTTCCTAAGTAAACAGAAAAGTTGTCCAAATATGAATGATTAACCTATTAAACTGGGGATAAAAAAACTAATATGAAAAGTTGTTGTTCTAAAAGTCTTCATCTACTTGCATATTAAAGTTCTACCAGCAAGAATTAGTCTTTATGTAGAAAACTAGGATTTAAATCAAGCCTTACTGACTAGTGATTTAAATCAGTTTGATTTAAATCAAATACACCCTGAATGACACTTAGCTTTGGAGAGAGACAAGTAAACACTACAGATATATATGCTTTGTTCAAATTTTAGGACTGACATTTACATGAACTAAATTGTTAGATTCCCCCCCCCCCTCAAAACACTTCTTACAAAATATAATAGGAACATTTGAGGAAGAAAAGATGTATCAGTATAAAACTTTATGCAGATAGAAACTTCACTCTGACAAAGATTAATGATTCAGGATGTATTGAAGTAAGTGGATCCCTGCAGTACTAACGGGGCCACTCGATGCTCAGCATTAGAAACCTATTGTCTATGGGTCCTAAAGGACATAGAGGAGGAAGTAAATTTAGGAAGTAAATTACTTTTCCTTTAGGGCCTATGGATACTTTTTGGAGCTTAGAAGTACAGTTAGCCCCGGTTCACATATACAGTTGTGTTCAAAATAATAGCAGTGTGTTGAAAAAAGTGAATAAAGCTCAAAATCCTTCTAATAGCTTTTATTTCCATACACACAAATGCATTGGGAACACTACACATTATATTCCAAATCAAAACATGAAGAAAAATATATCAAATTTGTGTTGTTCCTCTAAAAAAATTGAAGAAAAGTGAATATTAGACTGTTCAAAAAAATAGCAGTGTTTGTATTCTTCTTTACAAACTCAAACATTCACTATATAAACTGAAAAATGTTTGAAGATTTTACTTTCCTTTCAATCATTTAATTAATATTTAGTTGTATAAGCACTGTTTCTGAGAACTGCTGTACATCTGTGTTGCATGGAGTCAACCAACTTCTGGCACCTGTGAACAGGTATTCCAGCCCAGGATGATTGGACTACATTCCACAGTTCTTCTCTATTTCTTGGTTTTGCCTCAGAAGCTGCATTTTTGATGTCACCCCACAAGTTTTCTATTGGATTAAGATCCGGGGATTGGGCTGGCCACTCCATAACGTCAATCTTGTTGGTCTGGAACCAAGATGTTGCACGTTTACTGGTGTGTTTGGAGTCGTTGTCTTGTTGGAACACCCATTTCAAGGGCATTTCCTCTTCAGCATAAGGCAGCATGACCTCTTCAAGTATTCTGATGTATTCAAACTGATCCATGATCCCTGGTATGCGATAAATAGGCCCAACACCGTAGTATGAGAAACATCCCCATATCATGATGCTTGCGCAACCATGCTTCACTGTCTTCACAGTGTACTGTGGCTTGAATTCAGTGTTTGGGGGTCATCTGACAAACTGTCTCCGGCCACTAGACCCAAAAAGAACAATCTTACTTTCATCAGTCCACAAAATGTTGCGCCATTTCTCTTTAGGCCAGTCAATGTGCTCTTTGGCAAATTGTAACCTCTTCAGCACACGTCTTTCTTTCAACAGTGGGACTTTGCGGGGGCTTCTTGCAGATAGCTTGGCTTCACATAGGCGTCTTCTAATTGTAACAGTACTCACAGGTAACTTTACACCTTCTTTGATCTTCCTGGAGCTGATTGTTGGCTGAGTCCTTGCCATTTTGGCTATTCTATCTATTCGAATGGTAGTTTTTCACTTTCTTCCACGTCTTTCAGGTTTTGGTTGCCATTTTAAAGCATTTGCGATCATTTTAGCTGAGCGGCCTATCATTTTCTGCACTTCTTTATATGTTTTCCCTTTTCCAATCAACTTTTTAATCAAGGTACACTGTTCTTCTGAACAATGTCTGGAACGACCCATTTTCCTCAGAATTTCAGAGAGAAATACACTGTAACCAGCATGTACAGCATTTGCTGCCTTCCTTCCTTAAATAAGGGCAATAATTGCCACCTGTTTTTCAAAGAATGAATGACCTCACTAATAGAACTCCACGCTGCTATTATTTTGAACATGCCCCTTTCAATTAGTGATTCAATTACACAGAATCAGCAGCAGGCATGTCATGACTGTTGGGTCTGTTGGATTTCTATTACTCTACTACACCTGCTAGTAAATTATTTGCCATGTAGAAATATCATTTCTACCAAAAACAGTGATTGATCAGGTTAGTGATGTCTGACTGCTATTATTTTGAACACAACTGTATGTGGTGGGGGAGATGCAGGAAATCCTGAGCTTTTCCAGCACCGCATTGAAATCGCACGCCTTTCATGCGATCTGCCACCAGTGTCAATGACACCCCAAAACAGGTTGCAAAAGACAGTGCGATTGCAAGAATTGTAATCTGAATCCAGTGTGGCAAAAAAAAAAGATGCCTGCACCTTTTTTGTATGAGTGCGGTGCAAATTGAGCCCATACAAAATGAATGGGGTGAAATCATACTGCAAGGAATCAAATGTGATTTGAACAGGAATGCGGAATCACATGTGATTTCCCACATCGCTATAATGTGAACCCAGTCCAAGGGTTCTTAAAATGCCTATAAAGGCAGAGAGTTTTTTTTTACCTTAACCTCCCTAGAGGTCTGATTATGTCCGTATTTCTGTACTCAAAGCGGTACATGTTTTTGCATGGAAATATGTTTTTTTATTGTAGGCCTGTAATTTTTAGGAATAACTCACTGAAATCTGTCCGAACAAGAGTCTAGTAAACATCCCAGGTATGATAAAATTTGAAACACGAAATCATAAATTATAATATAATAAATAATCATACAAAATAATATAATAATAAATTTAATTCAATAATATAATCAAAGCAAAAACACTGAAGTTTGAAATAGAGCGCATCACTTAGTCGCAAAATCGTTTTCAGTGTCTGATGACGAATTTCCCCCACGAATCATCACTCAATTCTGCAAGTGGTTCTGATTTACTATCGCTGTTCTCTAGCTGGTCTAAAATCGCTTTTGCCCTAAAGGGACGCTTTTTGGATGCCATGGACATTTCTCAGTTTCCAGGCAGAAAGAACAGTAAATATGCAGGCAGGGCACAGGACAAAGCACTAGGGACAAAATGTATGTGAAATGGTTTGATACAGTAATGTTTTACTATCACATTTTAGTGTATTTAGTGAATGTCACTTTTTAAAATGTTTAAATTTCCCACCGGTTCCGACGCTCACAGGGACCCGAACCTGGAAAACAGATGCTGGCATCGGCCGGAGGAGATGGCCGGGGACGCTGCAGGGGACACATCGCGGGAGCGAAGGACAAGGTAAGTGAAACAGGGAATCCCAGAGCAACGCTGCAGGGTAATCCCAAGTGTAGCTCAGGGTTACCAATTTTGCCACTGATAATTAACCTCGAGCTACACTCGGGAATATCGCCAGGGGGGTTAATGCACTCTCTCCATTAAGGTAAAAAACTATCTTCCCCCAGTTCCCCCTTATACTTCCCCGATCCTGATCTTGATCCAGTGATGTGCACAAGAGCAGAGGCTCTCTCTGATCTCTTCTTCCTCATTGGCTCAGAGACAAAAGGAACCATTGGTATCTGCTGCTGTCGATCACAGCTAGTCATGAGAGAGCAGCAAGTTTCGCTGTCTGTGTCACTCTTTTTAGTAAAAAGTGAACTTATCCTTTAAAGGGCAACTCAGCTTTTGTGGTGAAAAAATGGCAAATAAAAGCAAAATATTATAGCATATACAATTGCTACACAAGTCATATTGTAATTAAATGTATTTTACAACATCCCGACCACCCTATAGCAGATTTACTGCTACAGGGTGGCAGGGGTGCGCAAAATTACATATATATGATTTTGTATCTCCGGTTAGGGGGCGCGCGCGAGAGCCGCCATTCACGGCCGCGGCTGTCAATCACTGGGACTCGGCTGGCTGGTGATTACCGAGCATCTCTGATGGGAAGGAGGACTGCTTTGTTTACTAACAGTCCTCCTCCCTGTCAGCTCGGGCACACTCTTCTGCATGGCTATGCACAGCACAGCCATCCAGAGTAGTGAGCACCAACAAACCGCCCCCCAGTAAAACACTCCCAGCACACAGTTAAACCTTTGATCGCCCCTCATGTTAACCCCTTCCCAGTGCCATTATTACAATTAGTACCAACACACCGCCCCCCAGTAAAACACTCCCAGCACACAGTTAACCCTTTGATCGCCCCTAATGTTAACCCCTTCCCAGTGCCATTAGTACAATTAGTACCAACACACCGCCCCCCCCCCAGTAAAACACTCCCAGCACACAGTTAACCCTTTGATCGCCCCTCATGTTAATATCTTCCCAGTGCCATTAGTACAATGTCAGTGCTTTTTATTAGCACTGATTACTGTATTGCTGTCACTGGGGATGTCAGTGACACCAAGTCAGTTCCCCCAGTGTCAGAATGCCTGCCGCAGTCCCATAGTCCCACTATAAGTCACTGATCGCTGCCATTGCTAGTAAAAAAAAAAGAAATCCCAGTATATATACCGCCATTTGTAAAAGCTATAATTTCACCTTAAACCAATTAATTTACATGAATTGGGATTTTTTTTTAGCAAAGACATGTAGCAGAATACATTTTAGCCTAAATTTATGACGAAATTTAATTTTTCAAATTTTTTTACTGGACATCTTTAATAGCAAAAAGTCACAAAATATTTTTTTTTCTCAAAATTGTTGGTCTTTCTTCTTTTTTTTTTTTTTTTTTTTTTATAGCACAAAAATAAAAAATGCACAGGCGATCAAATACCACCAAAAGAAAGCTCCATTCGTGGGAAGAAAAGGACGTAAATTTGACAGCGCAATTGTCAGTTAAAGTAACGCAGCACCATAAAAGGCCTGGTCAGGAAGGGGGGTAAATCCTCAGAAGGGCAAGTGGTTATAATAGAATGCACAGGATTATTTTCATACTCCTAGAAGTGTAGAAACAAAAATGACAGCATGCATAAACCTACAGAATCGATACTTCCCATACATAGTTGCCATATATAGTTTTTGCAGCAAATACATTTGAATAAGTAACTCACATTTTATAGAATTCCTTTTCTCTTGCATGCAATTTGGCAACCCAGCAGCTTTTGCTTCAAGCACACTGTTCAGTGCAAGTGACATGAGTCTGGATCACATCCACACCTTGTGGCCAGTGGATTGCCTCTGCTTATTAACTCCTCTATTGTCAGCTAGCAACTTACATGAAAGTGAAAACACCCATACTGCTGCCATTAGATAAGCGCTTGTAGAGGGAGTGTTTCCTACTTCATGTGCTCCATGAACACACCCAGCTTACTTTTGATCTAACTATTATCCTTACAGTTTTAATGATACATGCTTTCTTTAAGCAGCTTGTTTGAATGCCTTTTATTAGCTGTTCTTTTTTCATCTGTATTTGGCTTTTAACAAAAGCATGCACTTAGTTTTTTTTTCTTTTTTTTCAGTAACAGTAGAAAATGTCAGAAGATTTGAAGAAAAGATTAGAGTTTCCAAACTCTCTTATTCAGTCCCAGGTATGTTCTTTATTTGGTGCTTTTTTCATTCTATTTATTTGGTTGTGGGAGCTACAACTCCTGTTGTTTTTTTTGTCTTTTTCTTGAACTGTGTCCAGGGGGGAATTTTCCTTCATTTCCTGTCCAGGAGATACTTCCATTCTAGATAGTTTTCACTTGAGTAGGTGTCTCAATTGGAAGAGATTCCCTCACTTCTTGTTCTGGTGACAGTTCAAAGATTTTGAATTTCACGTTGCTTTCTGTGTAAGTTTGTTTACTCACAAGGACAAACAGGGTGACTCTAAATTGCAAGGACACAAACAGCAAACAAATCTTGACAGGGATTCTTACATTATACCCTACCCAAAAAAAGGTTGTATCCAGTGCATATACTTTAAGCATTTTACGTATATAGGCATATATTTTAAGCATGTGATATCAATGGGTAATTTTTCAATGAGATTTCCAACTTTAACTATTTGAGTCCATGGTGCCATATTAGAACTGCAGTGAGACAATATTTATTTGTTCCAGCTCTGAATCACCAACTCCTATGGGCCCTGGCAGGGGTTCAGGCTGGAACAGCCAGCTGTTACTGACTAGCATTAGGCCTTGGAGCTGAAACTCAGGGTAAACCTGCTCTCATCTCTGAAAAGCACAGGGCACCAGTGGCGGACCTGCCAATTCTGGTGTGCAATGGCAAATGCAATCAAGCTCCATGGTGCCGGGCAGTGAGCAAAGGGCCCACTAGAGGACGTCGGGCTCTCAGGCCATCCTCTTAAAGTCTTTTTCTGATTGGTCAGATACATTCACACCAAGGGTCTGCTGGAGGTCATTTTGCAGGGCTCTGGAAGCGCTCATCCTGTTTCTCCTTGCACAAAGAAGCAGATACTGATCTTACTGATAGGTTAAGGACCTTCTACAGCCCTGTCCATCTCTCCTAGAGTAACTGCCTGTCCATCTCTCCTAGAGGAACTGCCTGTCCCCTGGAATCAACTCCATGCTCTTGTGCTGGGAGACACAGTAAACGTTCTGGCAATGGCACGTATGGATGTGCCATCCTGGAGGATGTGCAAACTCTATAGGGTTCAGGTATCGCTTCATGCTACCAATAGTGACACGGACCCTAGCCAAATGCAAAACTAGTGAAAAACAGTCAGAAAAGATGAGTAGGGAAAAAAATGTCAGTGGCCTCCACCTGTAAGACCATTCCTATTTTGGGGGTCGTCTCATTGTTGCCCATCTAGTGCACCTGTTGTTAATTTCGTTAACACCAAAGCAGATGAAACTGATTAACAGCCCCCTCTGCTGCTTAACTGACCAGATCAATATCCCAGGAGTTTAATTGACTTGATGCTATACTCTGATTAAAAAGTGTTCCTTTAATTTTTTTGAGCAGTGTACAAACAATAAAAGGTTTAATGTGTGGAACCAAGACATCACTTAAAAAAAAAAAGAAAAGAGCTCTGAGTCTCAAGGTGGCTTAAAGATAGGTTTAGACCTGTGCTACTGCTTCTTCATACATTCTTTATAGCATTTTTGTAGCACATTGTTGCTCATGTCAAGTGTGTTTTTAAAGTGTTACAATGCATTTTTATGCTTTTTAGTTTAGGCCAATGGCAAGCTATAAAAAAATTGAGTAACACACAGCAGCATTTAGGCATGTAGACGTGGTGAAGACAACTTGCTGAAGTTCAAACTGAGCATCAGGATCGGGAAGAAAGGGGATTCAAGTGACTTTGAATGTGGTATGGTTGTTGGTGCCAGACAGGTTGGTCTGAGTATTTAAAAAACTGCGGATCTACTGGGATTTTCACACACAGCCATCTGTAGGGTTTACAGAGAATGGTCTAAAAATATCCATTCAGTGATAGTTGTGTGGACAAAAATGTCTTGTTGATGTCAGAGGAGAATTGGCAGACTGGTTGCTGCGACATTCAGATGGTGGGGTCAGAATTTGGCGTAAACAACATGAAAGCATGGATCCATCCTGCCTTGCTTCAACGGTTCAGGCTGGTGGTGTAATGGTGTGGGGGATATTTTCTTGGCACTAGCAAGGTGTACCTATTATATTGGCCAGTGAATCTATTTGTATGCAGTTGTGTCATTTTAATAACGTTAATGCAACTGCTTATGTTCAGAAGAAACTTACATTTTCTTTATTTCTGTTTAACTGTCCCAGTTCTTGCACACCTCATGGGCATGTTCTGCCTTAGTCTCTCACACTTGGTGCTATCTTTGTAGGTGTTGTTGGATGGGTTATAGAGGAAAGGTATTGCCCTCACCCCCAGATTAGCTTCTCAAACCATGCTGTGGTCTTCTCGGTTTGTTGTTTTGTACAGCCTATAGAATAGATGTTGCTAGGAGGAGGTGTCTTGTTGTGCTTAAAAAAAAAACGCATAAAAAACGTATGTGCATGCATTTAACACACTCTTTTGAGTGGTTCTAAAGGCTGAAGGATTTTTACCTTCATGTATTCTATGCATGGAGGTAAAAAAAACTTTCATTGTGCAGCTCCCCCCTCAGCACCCCCTAATCCTTACCTGAGCCCAATCTCGATCCAGCGATGTGCACGAGGGCAACGTCTCTCCCGGGTCTCTCCTTCCTCATTGGCTGAGACAAAGCAGTAGGAGCCATAAGCATAGAGCAAGCAGCTTGCTGTGGGGCACTTAGGAGCAGGAGTAGCTAAGAGCGCCAGCGGGTGACCAGAAAAGAGGAGCATCAGGGCTGCTGTGTGTAAAAAATGTTCACAAAAATAAATATTTAACGCTAGGTTCACACTGTTGCGGCTCTGCGAGCCCAGAATAGGGATCCTAATTTCAGAAAAAAAATAAAGGTTATGTCTTTATTGTGTATTGAGAAACACAAAATTCTAGCTAATCTTTGACTTGTAAGTTGTTGAAGAGATGCATCATCAGACAGTGAGAGGTGAGCTGTGATCAAGGCTAGTATAGGCTTTGGGGTGTGCTGCAGCAAAGAGTTGCAGAAAGTGTGTAAACATGTAGATACAGGTGAGGCATCAGTGTGACACAGAGGTGGTCGGAGGGTGTAACGGGTTCCTGTATGCGTTGAAGACTTGTTAAAGTTGCAGTATAAAACTCTGAAAAGTTGTATGCATTTTCTTGTTACATTTAGTCCTGGCAACAGAAGTTTTTTCTGAATACAGAAAATTGCAATCCTCTTTTAAAGCCCAACTCTAGGATATTGCTATGATGACTATGAAGTAATCACAGAATCATTGCCAAGGCAATAAAACGGGTCAGTTCTGTTGGGCAACATAAGAGTTGTCACCTTTCACATTGTTGGTACCATTGCAATGGAGAGGAGTTGATTTGCCATTTATGGCCCCACTGCTTTGGTGGATATGGAGGTTTTGCCCTGTTACATGATACTGTTGCCATTGGAAGGGATAGACCTGCCTCTCTGATATAGGAATAAAGGGATCGCTTCTGTCCATCGTGACAGAGAAATTGGCTATGACAACAACAAGATTGGCCTCTTGCCAATATCAACATAAAAAACTGTTGCCACAGGGAAAACTTAATTTCAGTGGAGGAAACTGGCTCTATGGCATAATCTGGCGATGCAGTCATGGTGATTAAGGCAACTCTTCCATTGCCATAGGACTGGAGTAGATTGGCCCCATTTCCATGGCAGCAGGATTGGCCTTGTTGCAATGGAGAAAACGGGACTGACACCGTTTCCATGTCAATGAAAGCATCTTGTCCCACTGCAATGATGAGGGGGGAAAAGTTTCCAATTGCCACAGTGATTATGGAAATAACCTGTCTCCTTTGCCATGAGCATGATTGAAATAACATCCCCATTGCCATGGCAACAGAGGGATCTAGTCTTTTTCAATTGATCTTATTGTCAGTGGAACAAAGGAATCTACACAGTTTGCATGACAATATGGAAATCTACTTGACAACATTAATTTCTAAGAATCAGGTGCATTGCCATGGCAACACAAAGATCTTGGCTTGATCTCTTTGTGACGGAGGGATCCGACCCTGTTTCCGAGTTCATAGAGGAATTGAACCCTGTTGCTGTAGTGGGATCTTTCTGATGGCATGTTTCTGTGTGAATCAATACAACTACTATGGCAATGGTGGGAAATGGATGTGGCCATGTAGGCATGGTGGCAGAGTGATGTTGCCATGGTGAAAGGGGAATCTGGTATTGTTGTCATTGCGATGGCAAACATCTGGGCCTCATTGCAATGTTAAAGAAGAAATCTGTTCCCTCTGCAATGGATACCTGGGAACTATGGTGATGTAGGTACTGGTAGGTACTGACCTTGTTGCCATACAGACAGCAGGATCTGGCCTTGTTGTCATGGCATAGGAGGAATTGACCTATGGTTATGATGCTGTAGAGATTGGTCTTCCTGCCAATGCTTTAGAGATAATCTCTCCACTGCTGTGACAATGTAAGGATCTGTCTCATTCCATGTTGCCAAAGGGATTGCCATGGTCAATAAGGTATTGTTGCCTCTCTCCATTATTTAAATAGTTGGCCTCATATCCATGGGGACAGAATTATTTGTACACTCCATGGCAAAGGAGTGATCTGGTTGAGGACATGGGTCCATAGGAATCAGCCAAAATCCCATGGTGATGGAGGAATCTGGTCCTTGCCATGCTGATAGAGGCATCTGTTCCCATTGCCATGGTGAAGAAGGGATTGGGGTGAGGAAATGGTTCTGCATGGATCATCAATGGGTGTAACCTCCCTGTTATGGTGTCAAAGGGATCCAGCCCTTGCAATGCTGATGGTAGGGACATGACCCCATTTCCATGGTGATAAAGGGAAGACATGACTTCTGTGGAAAGGTAGGGATCTGCCCCTCTGCTCTGGAGACAGATAGATCCAGCCCCTCTGCTCTGGAGACAGATAGATCCAGCCCCTCTGCTCTGGAGACAGATCCAGCCCCTCTGCTCTGGAGACAGATATATCCAGCCCCTCTGCTCTGGAGACAGATATATCCAGCCTCTCTGCCCCGGAGACAGATAAATCCAGCCCCTCTGCTCCGGAGACAGATAAATCCAGCCCCTCTGCTCCGGAGACAGATAAATCCAGCCCCTCTGCTCCGGAGACAGATAAATCCAGCCCCTCTGCTCCGGAGACAGATAAATCCAGCCCCTCTGCTCCGGAGACAGATAAATCCAGCCCCTCTGCTCCGGAGACAGATAAATCCAGCCCCTCTGCTCCGGAGACAGATAAATCCAGCCCCTCTGCTCCGGAGACAGATAAATCCAGCCCCTCTGCTCCGGAGACAGATAAATCCAGCCCCTCTGCTCCGGAGACAGATAAATCCAGCCCCTCTGCTCCGGAGACAGATAAATCCAGCCCCTCTGCCCCGGAGACAGATAAATCCAGCCCCTCTGCCCTGGCGATGATGCTCTGGCAATGGCCTAGTATTAAACTAACGTTTCTCAGCACAATCTTTTTAAAAGTGACAATTTTTTTCCTCCTGTATAGACTTAGCCTCAGAAGGATGAAGTAACTGCATCATAGCTCCTGGATGATGCACTCCCGTCCGCCTTTTATGCCAAAAATGGAGTACTGCTACCATCTTCTACAAAAACCTAGCCACAGGAAGACGATAACTGTCTATAGAGGCTCCTGTATCCGGACATATAAAATGCCATCCAATTTGACCTACGTTCCCCTGAGGATTCCCTCATTTAGCAATGGCAGATAACCGGTACAAGGAAGCAGGGACAAAAGAGCCAAATAGCATGCATCCTACAGGTAACTCAGACTAATGCTTAGGGTGATAGCTGTTCCCTTGTCCTGGAGCAATGTCCTAATGACACCGCTCTCCTTATCTGGTTTAGCTCCCTCATGCACTATGTGTCCTGTCTGAAAAAAGCAGATTTGTCTGCCTCTAGGCCTAAATTATTTGAAAAACTCTTGATACTTCTAGAACCTTTCGCTTTCAGATGCCCGAAATGCTACACATCCTCTATTCCCCCTGACCGTGTTCAGGATTCAGAAGTGGAACCTCCTTTCATGAGGATATTCTGGAGGAAAGTATTGAAGGCCCTGATTTTGTTGCAAAGAATTTTCAGAGGATTTTCCTTCATCTACATTTTAAGAATTTCAAGCTGCAGCTTCATATAAAATGATTTCTATAGTAGGCACACTAATTGACGTGATACAGACTAGTCTTTGCTTAGCAGCACTTGACTCTCCACAGCCTAAAAAGCCCCTATGGGCTTTGAAATACTGGCTCAAGAAAGACTTTTACCATGTACACACAAATTATCATACAATCTGAGGACTGGCTCAATTTTGAAAGGATTTTCACATCTTTTTGTTGAAATTCGCCATATGGATACGTTGCTGCTTGTGATTCTGTTGCTATTCTGGCCACGTGTGTTACCACGTCTGCTATTTCATAATGGACAGCAAGTTAGAACAAATAGCAAATGTTAAATTCTGCATGAAATTGGGCAGATCTGCCACAAAGACATTTGACATGATTCGGCAAGTTTATGGCGATGCTGCAATTCGTTGTTCGAGGTGTTTTGAGAGGCATGTGAGCTTCAAGAACGGAAGAACATCACTGGAAGACGACGAGAGATCAGAAAGTCCTTAATCATGCTCAACCCCCGAAAATGTTGATACCAGTTGGCAACTTGTGCATGATGATCTTCGCCTGGATCCAATTTGTCATTTCAGAGGAGTACAAAATAGAGTTTCTATCTTTGCCCTGTCCTTGTTTCTTTCTTTCCAGTCTGCCAGCTTCAGAACAACAGAATGCAGATTTAATTTCTGATTTACACCCATCGCAGGTACAGGGAGTGGTTTGACCAGTTCCTTGCAAAGAACCATTTCAATGTTTCTGCTCAAACCTTTACAACCCCCCAAAACCAAATTGAGGTATTGGTCCAATACTGGACTTAAAATCTTTAAACAGATTTTGTTGTGTACTGTTATACCAGATTAAATCAACAAGATCTGTCTTTGTTTGTCTCAGACAATGGTAATTTCTGGCATCCTTTGACGTACAAGATGTCTATTCCCATCTTCTTCTTACATCAATGCTTTCTGTGTTTTACTGTATGAGAAACACTTCCGATTTGTAGTGCTACCTTTCGTGCTTTCCTCTGCACCCCAAATGTTCACATACTCTCCAGGGCAGGAATTCATATTTCTCCTATTTTGGCCTTTCTTCAGTCTGGTCTTGGTCAGTGAATTTGCTCATATAAATCTTCCAATATAATCTTCTGTGTCTCCTTGGGATCTTAACCTGGTGCTTTCTATAATTTAGAGACCTCCCTTTAACTCAAGAGATTCTATTTGAAGACCCCACTTGTAAGGTTGCATTCCTGGTAGCCATTACATCAGTTAGGCGTGTTTCTGAGTTGGCAGTTCTTTTGTGTGAAGAGCTTTTTCTTGTTTTGCACAAAGACACAGTGGTTTTGAGACAAATACCTTCCTTCCTACTTAAGTGGTGTCTTTTTTTCCACCTCAGTGTAGACCTTGTTCTTCCCTCCTTTTGTCCTGCACCAAACCATGACCAGAAACTTGCCCTACACTGTCTGGATTTGGCCAGGGCTGTCAGGGTCTTTCTGGCAGCTACAGCCTCACTTTGCAAGGCTGAGTCCTTCTTTTTCCTGCCCATGGTCCATCATAGAGGATACCCTGCTTTTTGTTCCACCATTCCCAGGTGGACTAGGCAAGTTTATCTCTAGGGCCTATGCCCTTAGGAACAGAGTTCCTCTTTTTTCTATCAGAGCCCATTTCACCAGGGCTGTTGGTGTCTCTTGGACTTTGCAGCATCAACCATCTGCTTCCCAGATTTGCAAGGCTGCCACCTGGTCCTCTGTTCACAAATTCTCAAGGTGGAATTTCATGCCCTGGCTGATGCAAACTTCAGGTACGAGGTGCTTCATACTGTTTATCTGAGTGTTTTTGTTTGGGTTCTTTTACAATTGTTGCCTTGTGGGTCTGTTGTAAGTTCTGTTTGCTATGTTGTTGCCCACTCCTCAGTATATTGCTTTGATATGTCCCTTTGTCTATGACAGGCAATCTTTGAGATGGAGATTTACCTGGACTACATTGAAGAGACCTTTTTAAAGAAATAAACTAACAAGCCCCCAATAAATAGTAAAGACAGAATGAAGAAAACATAGAAAATTCTACTAAAACAAATGTCACAGTAAAAATATACATTTAACCTACCTTAAAAGTTAGCTTCAGTGATAAACTCGGCATTCACATTCATTCACATTTTTTTCTTGCTTGGAGAGTAATTGGTTGCCCTCACAAGGTGTTCATCATGAAAGCAGAGCAACTGGTACTGCAGGCAGATTTTCTAGTTTCAGGCCTAGCTATCTGCTCTGATTTCTGGCCAGTGTAAGTAGTATGTAGGGCAGCGTTTAGGGCACAGTAATAGGTAGGGCAGTGTACAGAGGTCAGTAGGATGTAGGGCATCGTGCAGAGGCCAGTAGGATGTAGGGCAGCGTGCAGAGGTCAGTAGGATGTAGGGCAGCGTGCAGAGGTCAGTTGGAAGTAGGGCAGCGTGCAGAGGTCACTAGGAGGTAGGGCATTGTACAGAGGTCACTAGGAGCTAGGGCAGCGTACAGAGGTTATTTTTATGTAGGACTGGGGTCAGGAAGGCAAAGTATAAGGAAGTCAGTGGGGTACAGTACTAGAGGATCAGAAGGGCACAGTGCATAGGGGAATCAGGAGAGTACGAGGTGGTATTAAAAAGTTTCAAGACTAGTTTTGTAACACACCAACAGATGGCAGCACAAGGCTGCGTGCATAGTCACAGGGAGCACTGACCTTCATAGGTCAGTGTGCCAAAAGACATTGTCCTGTATACATTGGGAGCTGTGCAACTGGTGCTATTCTGAACACATGCATTACAAACATCTGCTATTTCATTTGGACAGCAAGGTAGGACAAAGAGCAAACTTGAAATGCTGCATGAAACTGGGCAAATCTGCCACAAACCTTTGACATGATTTGGCAAGTTTACAATAATGCTGCAATGAGTTGTTCTAGGTGTTTTGAGGGCAAGCGTGCTTCAAGAGTGTAAGAGCATCACTGGAAGATGACGAGATCAGAAAGACCTTAAACGTGCTCAACCCCCAAAAATGTCAATACCATTCTGCAACTTGTGCATGATGATCATCGGAGAACAATCCACAACATTGCTGCCGTTGTCAGTGTGTCATACGAAACAACCCAGACAATCCTCATGTGTGATTTGAACATGTGCCGTGTTGCTGCCAAGTTCCTCCCCAGGCTGCTGACCCAGGAGCAGAAGGAACAGCACGTTGAAGTCTGCCAATAACTCTGTCAGCATTCCGTGGATGACTTGGGTGTACAGGTTTCACGCAGAATTTCATGCTTTCTTTTTGTTCTAACTTGCTGTCCATGATGAAATAGCAGACGTGATATCGCGCGTGGCCAGAATAGCACCAGTTGCATATCTCCCAGTGTACACAGGACAATGTCTTTTGGCACACTGTCTTATTAAGGTTGGTGATCCCTGTGACTGTGTATGTGGCCTTGTGCTGCCATCTGTTGGTGTGTTACAAAACTAGTCTCTAAACTTTTTGATACCACCTCATATGGTATTGTGGAGTCAGGAGAGTATGGTACTGGGAGATCAGGAGTGCACAGTACAGGGTGATCAGGATGACTAGAGTGTCAAGAGGGCATGGCACTGGGAGGACAGGAGGGTATGGTGCTGGGGGGATCAGGAGGGCTGGGGTGTCAGGAGGGCATGGTACTGGATGGTCAGAAGGGCACAGTAGTGGGGTATCAGGATTGCATGGTACTGGAGGGTCAGGAGGGCACGGTACTGGGGGATCAGGAGGGCTGGGGTGTCAGGAGGGCACAGTACTGAGGTATCAGGAGGGTTGGGGTGTCAGGAGGGCACAGTACTGGGGGATCAGGAGGGCTGGGGTGTCAGAAGGGCACACGACTGGGGGATCAGGTGGGCTGGGGTGTCAGGAGGGCATGGTGCTGGGGGTCAGGACGGCATGGTACTGGGGCATCAGGAGGGCACAGAAGTTGTTTTTTAATGCAGACAGGTGCAGAGAAGGTGCAGTGCAAACCCACATGTCCTGGCTCTGATCCCTGCTGGTAATCCTATCTCGCCTTCCCACCGGGTATCACCCACAAGCCCCTTGTATCGACGAGAAGGGCCAATGGGGATGAGTGCGGAAGAGGAGGAGCTAAGGCATTTTCGGAGAAGAGCCCAAACCTGCCTGAGCTATTCAGGAGGGATTTCCCGCCTCGCAGCTACATCATTGCAAGGAGCAGGGGCTGCCTCTGCATCCTAGAATTGGTTGAGCATGTGCCTGTGCCGCTTTGAACCTCTGAGTAGAAGACTGGGTCGGCAACACTGGGACTTGTTCGTGAGCTACCTGTCATTGGTTGCAGACTCCCGGTCTATAGCTACTATTATGTCCTGTTTACTGTATTGTAAGATTAAGATAATAGGAATTTTGATTTAGTGGTACATTTTTTATCTTGGCATACAGTACAGGACACAGACCCTTCCTTTCAGTGTCCTGATTACTCCTTATTGTGTGCTAATAATGTGGAGTCTCGTGGACTGTCCAATCAACTGAAGGTAGCCTACATATAATCCATGGTCTATGAATAGTGTCCTGTATTCTACTCCAAGATAAGAAATTTACGAAAATAAGAAAGTAAGTCAAAATTCCTATTTTTCACTTTGATTTTCAAGAGGACCTACCACTGTGCCAGAAATGTATTCTCTACAGTGGGCACTAGAACTATGTTTGTCTCCCAGGTTAAAGGTTGCGATTTTAGCAGAGCGATTTATAAACTGTGTCCTGTGCCTGTTGGACTTGCTGTATAGGTACCCAAACTATAGGCATTACTGCCGCTATCCTTTGTTGAATCTGGGCAATGTGTTTGATTACACTTTTGTGAGGTGTGGCCTCTTGTTTCTATATTTCCCAAGCTGCATCCAGGGGTCCTCTGTGATATCTACCATACAAGGGTTCTAATCAGTAAAACCCTGTAGCAGACTGTGGCACTTTCCTTACTGAACAAATTAAGTATGGTAATAGGTAGTTTCATTCTTTTCTGTCCTTGGCCACTTTCGTGTTTTAGCATACCTTTCAGGGTTCTATTAAACTGTTCTACCAACTCATCAGTTTTTCCCACCCAAAGTTCTATAAAATGTTCAGCTCCAAGACCCAGAGCAGGATTTTTGCTCTATATCGCCCTGGAGCCCCTCATCATGTGTAGGTGAGAAACCTAGTTGACACATTTGCACCATCCACAATCATTTGCACCATCCACAATCCTGTCAGTTAGTGCCTCACAGTCTTTATGTTCTATGACACAAAAATACCTGCCAGGTGTACTTTACCAATAAAAAAACACACTTTCTGCAGATATTACAGTGCAGTTTGCTTTATATATTTGTTAAGAAGACATAAGACTTTTGTGCCCTTTTTTTGCAGGCTGTCGGTCATCTAATAGCTTCCATACTTAAAGAAAATATTTCCTCAGACGTTATAAGACAATCGTCAAATCAGGTAAGACTAATATGCTTTGGGTTGCAGTAAAGATTTCAATCATGTTCCAACAAAAAACAGAAATCTGGAGTACATTTTTTTGTATTTGATGATGACCTGTTCTTTTCTGGAGTACATCCTTTTTTTTGTATGTGATGATGACATGTTCTTTTTTCCTTTACTGTAACAGGAAACCGAGAAGTTCAAAGTGTTTTCTAAATTATTTTTTCATATAGAATAACAAACTTGTTATATTTACCTGCTCTGTGCTATGGTATGGCACAAAGCAGCCGTGATCCTCCTCATCACAGGTCCCCCACCGGCACCTCTGGCTCCTCCTCTCCTCTTCTTAGTGTGCTACCATAGGAAGCAGCTTCCTATTCTGGCACACCTGCGGGCTCAATCCCAAGATGCACTTTCTGCATCTATAGACAGACAGTGAGGTTCAGCCCCACTCCCTGCTCCCTCGTCGCTGGAAAAGCCTGTGAGATCAAAGAGAACAGAGAGAGCCACTACAGATGGGCACAGCGCTGGATCGAGATCGGGCTCAGGTAAGTATAAGGGGGGCGTGCTACACATATTAAAACATTTTTACCTTAATGCGGAGAATGCATTAAGGTACAAAATGTTTAGGTTTTACAACTGTGCATTGAACAGTGCTCTGTGAAATGTTCAAAGCTTGGGATATTTTTTTTATAACCTAACCCTGCTTTAAACTTCTCCACAACTTTATCCCTCACCTGCCTGGTGTGTTCCTTGGCCTTCATGATGCTGTTTGTTCACTAACATTTTTATAACAAACCTCTGAGGGCTTCACAGAACAGCTGTATTTATACTGAGAATAAATTACACACAGGTGGACTCTATTTACTGATTGGGTGACTTCTGAAGGCAATTGGTTCCACTAGATTTTAGTATCAGAGTAAGGGGGGCTGAATACAAATGCACGCCACACTTTTCAGATGTTTATTTGTAAAAAATTTTGAAAACCATTTATCATTTTCCTTCCACTTCACAATTAAGTGCCACTGTGTGTTAGTCTATCACATAAAATCCCAATAAAATAAACTTACGTTTTTGGTTGTAACATGACATGACAAAATGTGGAAAATTTCAAGGGGTATGATTACTTTTTCAAGGCACTGTAGTTGAATGTCAGATTCCCCATAGTATAAATTGTATTAAAGCGTCTCAAAAGGCAAAAAATGTCTTGATAGTTTTACATAGAGCAGTTGTCACTAGTGTTCCCCTTGGAATATTTCCTCCCTTGTTCCATTGAAAGCATTTTCTATTCCAGTGATATTGGTCATCTGGATATGCCTCCCCAGACCATCACTGTCCCACCACAAAAACGGCCATGCTGAACGATGTTACAGGCAGCATAATGTTCTCCACAGCTTCTCCAGACCCTTTAATGTCTGTCTTGTGCTCAGGGTGATCTGTGAAAAGCACAGGGCACCAGTGGCAGATCTGCCAATTCTGGTGTTCAATGGCAAATGCCAATCGAGCTCTATCATGCTGGGCAGTGAGCACAGGGCCCACTAGAAGACGTCGGGCCTTTTGGCCACCTTCATGTTTCTGATTGATTGTTTGGTCAGAGACATTCACATCAGAGGCCTGGTGGAGGTCATTTTGTAATGCTCTGGTTGTGCTAATCCTGTTCCTCCTTGCACAGAGGAGCAGATAACGGTCCTGCTGATGGGTTAAGGACCTTCTGTGTCCTTGTCCAGCTCTCCTAGAGTAACTGCCTGTCTCCTGGAATCTCCTACATGCTCTTGAGACTGTGCTGGGAGGCAGCAGCAAACCTGGCAATGGCATGTATTGATGTGCCATCCTGGAGGAGTTGGACTGCCTGTGCAACCTCTGTAGGGTCCAGGTATCACTGCATGCTACCAGTAGTGACACTGACCCCAGCCAAATGGAAAACTAGTGAAAAACAGTCAGAAAAGTAGGGAAAAAAGTAGGGAAGTAGGGAAAAAAATGTCAGTGGTCTCTATCTGTAAAACCATTCCTTTTTTGGGATTTGCATCATTGTTGCCCATCTAGTGCACCTGTTGTTAATTTCATTAACACCAAAGCAGCTGAAACTGATTAACAACTCCCTCTGCTACTTCTCTGACCAGATCAATATCCCAGGAGTCTAACTGACTTGATGCTATACTCTGATTAAAAAGAGATGGGATAATGAAAACTAATCAGTGTGTGTTTAATATCACTTCAAGTCAAATTTTAGTTTTTTTTTTATTTTCCAACCCTTCTAACTTACCATATACAGTATCTCAGTTCAACCTGAGAAGTCAAGTGAGATCTGCCATCTCAGCTCTTGCTGGGAGGTTGTGTGAGTACCGTCACAATTTAAAAAGTGTTTTCAGACCGAAAACAACCGACTGTGTGTGCTATAAATAGATCCTTTTTTTTTTACTGAAATAATGTAATTTGGTAATATTTATACAATATCCATGTTAAGTGTGATTTTATTGCTTGGTCAGTTTTTAGGGTGCATTAAAAGTCTACATATGGCTTTCTTTAGAATAATAAACTGCCAGGGTTGGATGTCCTACATCTTCTAGTGCCACCTCTTGCATATAGTTGCCCTTCTCACCATTATGGGAAATCTAACGGACTTCTACAACGGGAAATCCCCATGATTTGGATACCTGCCACAGCCATTATTAGGGGGATTTAGCCTTCCTTGTTTTTTATTTGATGCGTTTTACATTATGGAGCATTCTGCCAGAGGAGCTGGAGCACATAAGATCAGCAGGAATAGAGCCAGGAACAATGGAAAGAACAACCTTATTGCCTGAATCTATTAGATATATACATCTACATATATAAACAGCATAAAGTACTGCTCTGCAGAAGAATGAATTCTCAGCTTCATACGGACTGGGGATGAAACATGAGCTTAGCTTTTTCAAACAAAAGTACAAGAAATAAGTCAAACTCTTTTTCTCTATTGTGCATTGAGGGACGTAATCAGGAATATGTAAACTAAGGCTATACTGCTTCATTTGGGAGAAAAGGACACCTGGCACGTTGAAAACTGAAAGCCAGACCACTAGAAGCTATAATTCCTCCCACCTTACACCTTGCCATTTTATACTTTGTGTCTTCAGGAAAAAGGATGTCTCCTTAGATTTTGGTCTCTATTTTGATTGAACTGGAAAATTTTCTTTTTTAACTTTCAACAGCTCTTGGTAGATTTACAGCGGGTAAAATAAGTAGTGGTGCACCAAAATGAAAATTCTGGTGCCGAGACAGAAAGTTCAGGATGCACTTGGCTGGAAACTGAAACCAAAATGGACAGTTTTTAAAAATTAATGTTTTTCAAATGCAATTTTATTGGAAAATACACTTTAATGATTTAAAAAATTATATATATATTCCCCATTTTTTTTGTAAAATATGAAAGAAGATGGTATGCCGAGTAAATAGATACCCAACATGTCATGCTTTAAAATGCTAGTGGAATGGTGTCAAACTACGGTACTTAAAAATCTCCATGGGTGACGCTTTAAAATTTTTTACATGTTACCATTTCAAAGTCCCAGAGGAGGTCTAATGCTAGAATTATTGCTCTGACGTTCGTGGCAATACCTCACCTGTGGTTTGAACATCGTTTACATATGTGGGCGTGGCCAACGTATGTGTTCACCACTGCACGAGGGGGAGAGGGCACTTTAAACTTTTTTCATTATTATTTATTTATTTATTTATTTATTTTTACACTGTCCTTTTAAAAAAAATGTTTAATCACTTTATTCCTATCACAAGGAATGCATGCATTCCTTGTGATAGAAATAAGTAGTGACAGGTCCTCTTTATGGAGAGATATGGGGTCAATAAGACCCCACATTTCTCCTCTACAATGTAAAGCATGAGATCAAAAAAGCATTGATCTAGTGCTTTAAAAAAAAAAAATGGCCTTGTTTACAAGGCACCGAAAGTGACATCGCTTCAGTCCTCCAAGGTCATAGAGATGAGTGGAGCCCATCTTTCCTTTACTTATCTCTATGCTCAGCGCCGGGATCGTTCGGTGGTTTCTCAGGTAAGGCTGAGAACCACCGAGCAGTGGCGGGCAGGCAGCAGCGGGGTTATTTTCGGCACCTGTATCGGTGTTTATTTTCATACCGGCCAACGGCCGGTAGGGGTGTTTTCAGCCAAAACATTTCGGCCACCGAAATTTCGGTGCATCTCTAGAAATAAGTATTGAACACGTCGCTATTTTTCTGGGTAAATATACTTTTAAAGGTGCTATTGACATTACATTTTCACCTCATGTCGGTAACAATCCATGCATACAAAGAACTCAACACAAATACGTTCAGAAATTAAGTTGTGTAATAAAATGGAAATCAATTCTTGAAGGTTCTGTGGGCCTCTTCTGTGAACTCTGATCTTTAGTTCTTTCCATAGATTTTCTATTGGATTCAAGTCAGGTGATTGGCTGGGCCATTCTAGCAGCTGTATTTTCTTTCTTTGAAACCAATTGAGAGTTTCCTTGGTTTTTGTTTGGGATCATTGTCTTGCTGAAATGCCCACCCTCGTTTCATCTTCATCATCTTGGTAGATGGCAGCAAATTTTTAACAAGAATGTCTTGGTACATTTTCCCATTCATCCTCCCTGCAATGATATGAAGTTTGCCAGTACAGTATGCTGAAAAACAGCCCCACACTATGATGTTCCTACTTCCAAACGTCACTGTTGGTGTGGTGTTTTTGGCGTGATGTGCAGTGCCATTTGACCTCCAAACATGGTGTGTATTATGGCATCCAAAGAGTTCAATCTTGGTCTCATCTGACCAGACTATATTTTCCCAGTACAGTAATACCTTGGTTCACGAACTAAATTTGTTCCACGACTTTGGTCGTGAACCGAATGGGTTGCGAACTGAGGCAAATTTTCCCATAGGGTTTAATGTAACTCAGGTTAATCTGTTCTGACCCCTATGAACGTGGTCGCCAACCGAATTTGGTCGCCAACCAAATCAAATTTTCTCATAAGATTAATCCGTTCTGAACTTTTTTTTTTTTTGTTTGTTTTTTGATCAACAAAAATTTGAAACAAAGTACACTACGAAGAGAGAGAACACTAACCTTGCTTGAGACGACTTCTGGCGTGGAGGACAGGAAGACAAGAGGGAGGTGATTATTGTTTGGAGGGAGAATCCCTGTGCATAAGGACACTGGGGAGATCTCCTTCAGGGGTTTCCTCTCTTCTTTGTCTCTTAGCTCAGTTTTGGTGAAAAATCTGTCCAATGTCACTTGTGTTTTCCTGCACTGCATATCCCTCTGGAAATGAGAGACCACGTTATCGTTCATCAGATTCAACACTGTCTGTTACAGTTATGTTGGGGTGGTGCTTCTGGTCTCCTTCATTACCATTCTGCACTTTCTTTTGAACAACATGCTTGCTCTGCACATTCTTGTCACCTTCATTACTGCTCCACACTTTCTTCTTACCACCATACTTGCTCTGCATTTTCTTTGGAGCCATACTGGATGTCCGGTACAGTATGTGCTAAAAAGCACGCAAAAAAGCTTTACAGCAAATGTGAACAGGGATGTACAGTATTGTATAGTGTGCTAAAAACCACGCCAAAAAGCTTCACAGTACACTTTCAGAGTCTGTCTGTGACTGCGATCTTGCCTACAGGAAGTCAGGACCATGTATCAGTGCAGGGAAGATGGCCATGGCTCACGTTCGTGAACCGAAGCAAATTTTTGCGAACCGAGTTGTTTGTGAACAGAAGCATTCATGAACCGAAGTATCACTTTATTTCACAGGCTTGTCTAAATGCAGCAAACGTTAAACACGCTTCAATATGCTGTCAGGAAAGGCTTTCTCATAGTACCGACGAAGTTCCTCTGCGCATAAAAATGTACATGCGCAGACCGGCAACTGGCCAGGCAGATGTACACAATAATGAGCATAGGTGCGCGCAGTCGCACATACGGGTGCATGCCTGTTACCAAGACTGGTGCCAAATGGCCTATTTAAACAGGACTACTGCACTGGCTAATTGTTGTTTGGTCTTCAACTTCTGTGTGTGTTTATCCTAATTCCAGTGTCTCACCTCTGATCCTGACCTAGCTTGCTCCTGATTCCTCTTGTCTGCTACCTGCCCTGACCTTGGCTAGTTCTCTGGATTCTGCTTACGGTCTCTGCCTGATCTGCCTTCACTGTTGCTGACTATGGCCTGTGACTTGACTCCTCTCCTGCCTTTTGTTAATGCCCTATCTGCCATCTGTTGCCGACCCAGTTTGCCTGACCCTGCATTCTGTTTATCCAGCCTGCTTCAACTCCGTAGTCCAGAACATTCTCATCTGATATGTCTTCCTGCTACCAGCCTGTCCACTTCTAGCCTGCCTGCTGCCAGCTGTCTGCTACCAGCCTGTCTGCTCTGCCATTTACCTGCTACCAGCCTGCCCTGCTGAGACATCTGCCTACCTCCGGCTGCTCTGTTTCTGGCATCATTTCAGCAAAGTGACAGCTACTACCTTTGCAGACTACTGGACTGATCATGGCACTCAACCTCGCCGTGCTTTCATGGTTACTGTTTCACTGTCGGTGACTCCTGATCCGGAGCTGTACGAAAGGCCTTCCTCTGCACGTCTGGCTCACTACCAGGTATGTGACACATGCTTTTTCTTCAGCAATGGAGTCTTGCATGGGGAGTATTCATACAGGCCATGGCGGTTGAGTGCATTACTTATCGTATTCTTTGAAATAATTGTACCTGCTAATTCTGGTCTTTCTGAAGCTCTCCAAATGGTCCTTGGCTCTTGGACAACTCTTCTGATAATTCTTTTCACTCCTCTGTCAGAAATCTTGCGAGGAGCTCCTGGTCATGGCCCATTTATGGTAAAATTATGTTCTTTCCACATCAGGATTATGGCCCCAACAGTGCTCACTGGAACATTCAGAGGTTTAGAAATCCTTCTGTAACCAATGCCATCAGTATATTTTGCAACAATAAGGTTGTGAAGGTCTTGAGAGTGCTGTTTGCTTTTACCCATCTTGTGTGACTCCTTGGTAATGAGACACCTTTTTATAGGCCATCAGTTGAAACTGAACCAACTGTTATTGATTTGCACTGACAAGGGGCAGGATTGCTTTCTAATTACTGATAGATTTTAGCTGGTGTCTTGGTGTTCCATGCCTTTTTGCACCTCCTTTCTTCATGTGTTCAATACCTTTTCCCTGTGTCATTCCATTTTTTTTACACATAACCTAATTTCTAAACGTATTTGTTTTGTTTTGTTTGTATGCATGGGTTGTTACCGACGTGTGGTGAAAACTTCATGTCAATATCACCTTTAGAAATATATTTACCTAGAACAATGGTGATGTGTTCAGTACTTATTTTACCTTCAAATTCAATTATTATTATAATTTTCACCAAAGAAATGTAGCAAAATACTGTTTGACCTAAATTTATGAAAAAATTTTATTTATTTGCAAAAATTTATAACAGAAACGAAGAAAAGTGTGTTTTTTTTTTTCAAAAGTTTCAGGTGTTTTTTTTTTTATTTAGCAAATAATAAAAAAACTCAGTGGTGATTAAATACCACCAAAAGAAAGTGTGAAAAGAAATGATAAAAATTTCATATGGGTACAGTGTTGCATGACCGCGCAACTGTCATTCAAAGTACGACAGCATTGAAAGCTGAAAATTGGCCTGGGCAGGAAGGGGGTATAAGTGCCCGATATTGAAGTGGTTAAATAAAGTGTTATAAACTATAAAGCAGTATTTCTGCCTATTCTGTTTTTTTACCGGACTGTTGGAAAGAAGAGGAGGGGGAGATACAAGATTCTAAGTTTGCTGTGGGAGAAGGAGAACCACCTGGGGAATCTTCATTCCATCAGTCCCATTAAGAGGGCACAAGCGCTGTATGACCAAAGCATTATTAAATGTGAGGTCAAAAAGCTCCAGGTGAGAGCACAATCTGGGTGTTGGTGGAGGAACATTGGTTTATGTTTTATGAAGATGTGAAGTGGTGAAAGAGTGAAGGAGCATTAGGAAGATCCTATTATATATGGGACTTTATTTATTTATTTATTTTTTGTATATGGAAGTTTTTTTGAGTGTTTTTTTTTGGAATATTTATGTTTTTTTTATATACTTATGTATGTAATAAGGTTTTCAAGAGTTGTCTAGTGGTAGGGAGGTGCTGCACTAACATGTTTATTTCAGATTTTGAGACACATTAACCACTTGCCCTCCAGAGGATTTACCCCCATTCCTGACCAGGCCAATTTTTGCAATACGGCACTGTGTTACTTTAACTGACAATTGCGCAGTCATACAACACTGCACCCAAATGAAATTTGCGTCCTTTTTTTCCCCACAAATAGCGCTTTCTTTTGGTGGTATTTGATCGCCTGTACGTTTTTTATTTTTTGTGCTATAAACAATAAAAGACTGACAATTTTGAGAAAAAAACTATATTTTTGCTTTTTACTATTAAACATGTCCAGTAAAAAATTTAAAATATCAAATTTCGTCATAAATTTAGGCCAAAATGTATTCTGCTCCATGTCTTTGCTAAAAAAAATCCCAAAACATGTAAATTAATTGGTTTACGTGAAAGTTATAGCTTTTAAAAATGTCAGTTTAGATAATGGGATTTTTTTTTCTTACTAGTAATGGTGGTGATCAGCAACTGATAACGGGTCTGCAGCGGGCATTCTGACACTGGGGAGAACTGACTTGGTGTCACTGACATCTCCATTGACACCAATACAGTGATCAGTGCTAATAAAAAGAATTGACACTGTACTAATGGCACTGAGCTGGAAGAGGTTAAAATCTGGGACAATCAAAGGGTTAACTGTGTGCTGTTTCACTATGTGGGCTGCGTGTGTGCTTCACTGTAAGCACACTGCTTTGTATGGCTCTGCACCTGTGCCACCCTGTAGCAGTGTTTCTGCTATAGGATGGTATGGAAGTGGTTAATTAGTGTATGAAGGGTGAAAGCAACTTTAAACAAGAGTGTTGACATGACATCTTTTATATTTTAATTTTTGTTTTTTTTGGTTGCTCACGAGTTTAATACACATATACCCACCACTTCCTTCCCTAGCAGAATGTCTATTTTTTTTCTGTCAGGGATCCTCATGAGGATTCATTGTTAGATGCTAAGTCCTTCCCTTCCTTAGAGAAGGACATCCAATCAGCTGACAGTCAACAGTTGTCTTACTGAAACAGAAGGAGACTACTTCTTTTCTAATTGTGGCTGTGCTATACAAAGCTAACAATCAGTGATGCAGTAGAATTCTGCATCAGAAGTTCCTTTTTGTTCCTCCAAGTTAGGTTCCAGTTGCCAGACACACAACTCTTTCCATCCTATCTGGGTTAGGGAATTATAAATGTCTGATGTTTTTGTTTTGGGTTTTTTTTTTTCTTGCATAACCAACAAATGAGTATCAGAGGTTACAAAATAGTTTAGTCTCCACCTTCCATTTTCATGCTTCATGTCTTCCCATATCTCAGCAACTTCAGACAGACCTCTTTACAACTATTCAGGGTTTGCTGTCTTAGGGGTTATCATTTCCTTTCCCCTATCAAGATGTTTTTTTTTGTCTTGTTTTTTTATCTCATTACATTTTTCTTCCTTAAAAGTTTGCATGGAACCTATTTGGTCAATTATTGCCTCCCTTCATTTCAAAGACTTTTTGGCATTGATTGGCGTAACAGATGCATATTTCATCTCTATCTCATTGTTCAAGGTCTTCAGCAATTTCTTTGTTTTGCCGTGGGCAGCCACTACTTTTAGTTCGAGGCCCTTTCTTTCTGCTTTACCTCAGCTCTGTGAGTATTTACAAAGGTCCTCACACCAATTCTGGGTCTAGCTTGTCTCAGAAGTATTCCAGTCTTTTAATCCCTGGACGATCTGCTGCTGTGCAGACAGTCCACTTTGATCTTGGAATTCAGTCTGTTGCTTACAATGCAGATCTTGGAAAATTTCTGAATGTTCCTGAGGAATTCTTGAGAAATCATATCTAGTTTGGTCACATTTCTTGGAGTACTTGGGCATTCTCCAGAATACATTTTCAAGACTACTCCTGGAAAAATTTACTGAACTGCAGAATCTGTTTTGGCAACTCCTTAATCCCAGTGTCAGCCTTCCATGAAGAGCTGCATGTGACTGCTGGGATTAATGCCATCCACCTTGTTTGGAGCAGTTCTTTTTACTCCATTCCACTCCAGAACTTTGCAAGGGAACATCTTCATTGTATGGGACAAGTTCAGCCTTTCTCTGGACAGGATGGATCTGAACTACATAACCGACTCAAGATGCCTCTGCCTTGGTGTCTTCCGTCCACAACATTGTTGGAGGGCAAGTTTTTTTTTTTTTTCCCTTTTACATTGTTAGATTGTTTCAATGCCAGTTGGGTTAGATTTCTGCATTCTGTCTGTTTAGAGTTATTGGTCTGAGGTATGCCTTTCCTCCACTGAAACTTATACCTCCTCTGCTTAGAAGAATCAAAAGCCATGTCATTCCAATCAATCTAATAGCTCCGGATTGGCCTTGGACAGTGTGGTGCCCTTACCTTGTCTGTGAGACAATGCTCCATGGCCTCTACCAGAGGGGCCAGATCTATTATCCCAAGGATCAGTCTTCCATGCTCTCAGTCATTGGCTTTGGCAGGATAGCTGTTGAAACCCAGGAGACCTTAGCATCACAGATTGATAGGAGGAGGAGTAGGTCATCAGGGTTTCCCTTTCAGTCACTGCTTCATTTAGTTATTCCAGAAGGTCCTAAAAAAAGTTCTTTGGCTTCCATGTCCACTATATCTGTGTGAATTCGACAGGTTGTTGTGCAGACCTATGAGTTTTAAGATAATATACTTTTTTTTTTCTTCTTTACTGCCCTCTGCACTAGAGCATTGAGTATTTCTTGGGTTTTTCATCATCAGGCCTCATATCTGTAGGGCTGTGACAATGTTTTCTTTAGTTCTATAAGGCTGATGTATCTGCCTTTACAAATGCTAGTTTTAACTGAAAAGTTCTGTAAGTGGCTATTTAATGCCCTTGTTTTCCCCTTGTTTTTGTTGGTCCAGTTTATATATGATGTTCAGGTGTGCCCATCCCTTCGTCTGCTTTTGGACATCCATTGGTTGCTCAGTACCAAAATCTATCTCTCCAAATGGATGATAGTCACTGGCAGACCTGCCTCAGTACATATACTATGGCAGTTTGGGACGTGCAAGCACAATGACGTAAATGTACGTCGAAGTTCTGTTTAGGAGCGGGTTGCGCTCCCTCCCCCTTCCCCTTCATGACGGACATGCTCCTGGGACTGGGCTGCTTTGATCGCTATGCATGGTCTATGAACTGTAGCGGGTTGGCAAGTGGTTACTTTTAGCTTTTTCACGGAGTTTGGCTCAGTAAACACGAGTGAGAATATAAAATGGCAGTATAACAGTGCATTTATACTATTAAACTTGCAAATCTGTGTCTATTCATGAACTGTTATTTTGACAGTATATATTTTCAATGTATATAACATATATCGAAACTTTTTTTTTTTTTTTTGGTTAGATGGTGTAAAGCGCCTGTTTATTTTCTTGCCGTCTGATTCCCATGACAGATTTCACTTCACTTTCTGCATTGTGATACAACAATAAGTGAGAGGAGGTCTCTCCAAAGTAATGGGATTCTTGTCTTAGTTGTCACCAGAATAAGAGTTTCTATTGGTGGAAAGTTTAATATTTTAGATTTTCACTCACTTTCAGACACTCTGGCATTGGTCACCATGACAACAGAGGTTGAATCTCCCCAGTGGGGACACAGACAATTCTGAATAATTCTTTGCGCAACGCTGTACACCTTTTACATATTTTAGCAAAGTTTTCTATAAATACAGTTTTTATGATTCGTATATATGACGATACATGTTCAAGCTGGCCAGTAAATGTAATCTCTCTCAAGCAATTCCCTACTCTACTGTGCAAAATAGCAAATACTAGCTTGTACTTTATTGAACATATAGTGCCAATATGGGTTAGACAGACACAGTTGGAGGAGAGCTACAGACTTAGGTCTGGTCACTGACATGTTCTGTGCAAAAGAGAGGAGATACTCTGTCTGTGCTCAAATTCAAATCGTTTTTGTGTATGTGCTGAACTTACAGACTAACAGAAAGTTACAGTCCTGTCTTAGGCCATGTACACACAGTGCAGTGCATTAACACAAAGCATGTTAGTGTGTATTACTTTGCGCATCATTTGAATGGGCTCCCTAAAGAATTAAAAAACACATTTTTTCCAATAGTGCATTACCGTCTCTTGTGGTTCTGAAAACACATCTGCATTGGCAAGGTGCAATGGGATGCTATTAATAATTAGTCGCATTCCCCTCACTCCACCACGCCGTATTTCTGGACAATACTGTACTATCCACATCACCAAAGGCACTCATTGACAATGAGTGCCTTTGGTGATGTGGATAGTATAGTATTGTCCGGAAATACGGCGTGGTGGAGTGAGGGGGATCTCCCAGGGAAGGGTGAATGTGCTTTGTTGTTGGTAGTACGATGCTGCTGAGGCCCTGGCTGCCAAGGAGAAAACTGAAAAGTTTGAAGTAGGCGGGAACACAGAGGAGAGCCAGGGACTCGCACAGCACCAGATTGATGCTGCAACTTACCTGGAGAGGAGCCATTGGTGGAATATTGATTTCTGAGAGATTTGGGTGCGACAAGGAGCTACATTTGGAGTGATAGCTATCTTGGAGGATCCGTGAGGGGGATCCACAAAAGCGCTTTGATCCGCAAGGGTCGAAGTGATGAGGTGAGAGGCTTATCCAGATGGTGGTCAGATTGTCATATTCACATGCACCCAAAGATCTACACGAGTTCCTGTTAATTTATGGTCACCCACAGTAGTTATTGGAAGCACGAGTGTTTTCTTTGGTCACTATTAGCATTTATTAGACTTTGAGAGCACTGTTTTATTTATTGCTATATTGTGTTTTTTTTACTACACGAGAGGCATGTGTGATTTTATATTCACAGTATTATATATATATATATATATATATATATATATATATATATATATATATATATATACATGAAAATGTTTTTTCACATGTTTTTAGTTATTTGATTTGATTCTGTAGATTTTATGAGTAATGGTCACTAATTTATTTTAATTGATATCACTATCACATTAATTTTTTGTAATTACACATCACTGATTAATTTATTATATATATATGTGTGTATGTATCTTAAGGAGTAGCGCTACATTCTTTATTGTATTTATTTATCACAATCACTGGTATATGGTTTAATGTTAGCAGCTTCTCCTGGTGTTTTTTATACAGTTGAAACACTTGGGAGCGCAGGAGGTTCACACCACTACTGTTAAAACTATGTGGCTTCCCACTCACAGGGGATTTTCTTTTTGGCCCAGGTCTTGAGATGGTGCTGGATTGTACCGCAGACAGGAAAAAAGCCTTTCCCCTTAAGAAAAAACTCCAGGTGCAGGGGGGAAAAATTTAGTCCCCCGAACCGGGTACAAGCCATCAGGCCAGAGGTACAGAAAAAGCCCTGAGGGTGAAAAGGAAGGTGCAGGGGAGGAGCAATTTTTCCTCCTGAGCAACCCCAAAAATCGCAATGATGGTGTTCCCCCGGTGGGAGGAAGATTGGGGGGGTCTTCCTCCCACAGTGGGAAGTGGTGTCCTCTAGTCCTTTTATCCTGGGTATAGTGAGAAGAGGGTACCACCTGGAATTTCGGAGACCGCCTCCACAGAGGTTGTTAGTGTCAGAGCTCCCAAGATGTACAGAAAAGGCCTCAGCCCTGTTCTCTTCTTTGCGGGAGTTGGAAGAGCAGAGGGTCGTCATCAGGGTCCCCTCGGCAGAGATCGGCAGGGGTTTCAAAAGTCCAGTTCAACTATATAGAGGTCAGAAAGCCCTGAGGAAAGTACAGGTTTATTCTGAACCTCAGACCCTTGAACGAGACCATAAAATTCAAGAGATTCAGTCAGGTCTCTTCTCCCCCCCCCCCCCCAACTTCTTTCTGGCCTCAATAGACATAAGGGACGCTTACCTACATGTTCCAGTTGCGGATGCTTTTCAGAAATTCCTCAGGTTGGAAGTACGGGCCCCACCTACAGTTCCGAGCCTTGCCCTTTTGGGCTCTCCTCCTCGCCCAGGATTTTCACAAAGATAATGGCCGAGGCCCTGGTGTCCCTTCGTCTGAGGCGTGTCTCGCTGGTGGCTTACCTGGACAATTTCCTATTTGCAGATTCAGAGGAACAGCTGTCGCGAGACATAACCTTGGTGATGAGACACCTGGAGAGTTTAGGCTGGCTAATAAACTTAATTTGGTCACAGCCGAAAGGATGGTGTACGTGGGCTACGAATTGGATTCCACCCTTCAGATGACCTTTTTACCCCAGGAGAAAATCCTAAAGTTGGAAAGGGGAATCGGGCAGCTGCTAGCGAACAAGGCCATGCCCCTAAGAGTCCATGTCGGTGTTGGGCCTGCTAACCTCGTCCATCCCGGCGGTACAGTGGGCAGGTTTGCATCTGCGACCCCTCCAGCTGTTCATTCTGGACGTCTGGGATCGCTGGTAGGAGTCTGTGGACTCCTTGGTATAAGTACCCCCCTGGGTGAAGAGGACCCTCTGGTGGGGGAGGATTTCAGCCAATTTGGCTCAGAGGCTGTTATGGGTCTTACCTATCTCCAGGGAAGTTGCAATGGACGGGAGCGCCAGAGGTTGGGGAGCGCACCTAGAGGGGTCCGTGGCGCAGGGTTCTTGGCTACCAGAAGAGAAGGACAGATCCTCGAACTGGAAAGAACTAAAAGCGGTATGACGGGCCCTTGTGGCCTTTTGGGAGCAGCTATGGGATAACACATGTGTGGGTCATGTCAACAGACAGGAGGGACTCAAAGCAACTCTGTGGTCCCTGGCCTTGGAACTGCTCATCTGGGTCGAGACCAATGTAGCCTTCTTATCCGCCGTCCACCTGAACCAAGTTGCAGACTTTCTCAGCATTAGGCAGCTGAGGGAATCAGAATGGGTGCTTAGTTGGGAGATCTACCAGGCCATCATAGGGGAGTAGGGGTTTCAATCAGTAGACCTTTTTGCGTCGGGCCAGAATGCCAAAGTCCTGGTTTTCTTCTACCTAAATCGTTGGGAAGGGGCGTTGGCAGTAGATGCACTAGTGCAGCTGTGGCACTTCCCCCCGTGTTACGCCTCCCCCCCAGTCTCCTTCTTGCCATCAGTTCTGAGGAAATTCGGATCCGAGTGAACATCCCTGATCCTGGTAGCCCCGCACTGGCCCAGACGGGTTTGGTCTTCGACCCTGGCGGCCCTGGCCATCTACCCCCTTTGGATATTGCTGTGCCGAGAGGACTTGCTTTCTCAGAACTCGGTCCTTTGACCCCAGGTAGACAGATGGAACCTAGCGGCCTGGTTTCTGAGGAACAGCTGCTATGGAGCAAGGGGTTTTCAGCTAGGGTAGTATCCACCCTCCTAAATAGTAGAAAAGAGGAGACCCGTTCTATCTGCCTTAAGGTCTGGAGGCTCTTTAACAGATGGTGTGCTCAGACGTCCTCGGAGGCACATAGTTAAGTTTTAGTCCTGGAATTCTTGCAGGTGAGGGTCGACAAGGGGCTAGCGGTGAGTACGCTTAAAGGCCAAGTGTCGGCTCTTAGCATATTCCTGGAGTCTCCCTTAGCCAGGGATGAGCTGGTGACGAGATTCTTTAAGTCCTTGACCAGACAAAAACCAGTAAGAGAAAGGGCCTTTCCAAAGTGGACCCTGATGACGGTGCTTAATGTGCTGACAGGCCCTCTGTTTGAACCTTTGGGTTCAATTTCCCTCAAAATCCTGACCCTCAAGACAGTATTCCTGGTAGCGGTTACTACAGCAAGCAGAGTATGTGAGTTGGAAACCCTATTAATTAGGGCCCCTTCCTCTAGACTTTTGCGGATAGGGTAGCGTTTAGGATGGACCCAGCCTTCTTACCCAAAATAGCCTCGAGATTTCATCGAGGAAAGAGATTACTTTACCTTCATTTTGTTCTAACCCTTCGTGTAACCAGGAAAGGAAATTTCACACGTTGGATGTTAGAAGATGTGTTCTTTATTTAGATAGGACCAAGGGGATCTGGAAGTCTGATTCCCTTTTTGTATCATTTTCAGTAGCAAGGAAGTGTTGTAAAGCTTGTAGGTGCACTTTATCTAGGTGGCTAAGACTGACAATTAGACAGGCATATCTGACCGGGGGTCTAGAAATCCTGGAGGGCTTCATGGCGCACTCCACCCGGGCCATGGCGGACACGTACGCTGAGCTGGCTGGTGCAACCCCAGGACAGATTTGTAGGGCTGCTACCTGGTCCAATTACAACACCTTCGTTAAGCATTACAGACCTGACCTGGTCTCAATAGAGGAACAGGCCTTCGGACACAAGGTTCTACAAGCGGTGGTCCTACCCTAGGGGTGAGTGCTCGCGTATCCCCTCAAGGTGCTGTCCTGAAAGATGGGGAGGGGAAAAAGCAAAGTTACAATTATGGTAACGCCTTTTCCATAAGTCTTTCAGGACAGTGCCAGTTACCCACCCTTTTTTTTAGCATTTGGTGCGGGGGTTTTTTGTGTCTTGCACTGTGTCTCCCCAGGTGACCGGAGGTGCTAAGTCATGAACTGAGGTCCGTGGGGGAGGCTGCACTTTTATTCTGGGTGGAGGTGTTTCCTCAGGTGAGGAGGAGCTGTGGTCTCTCAAGGTGCTGTCCTGAAAGACTCCTGAAAAAGGCGATACCGTAAGTATAACTTTTTGCTTTTTTCTAAAAAAAAAAAAAACTGCGTTTGAAAAACCGCTGCACAAATACTGCGTGACAGAAAAAATTGCAAAACCCATCATTTTATTCTTTAGGACCTCTGGTTAACAAAAATATAATGTTTGGAGGTTCTAAGTAATTTTCTAGAAAATAAAAGCAGTTTTTTTTTACTTATAAACAAAAATTCTCAGAAAAGGTCTGGTCTTGACACCTTCCTGCCGGACACACGCATATATGCGGCCTCTCAGCGGGTCGGCTTTAATGCTGAGTGGCTGCATATATGTGGCCCTGTATAAACAACTTACTGTGCTGAGAACATGCTCCCAGCATGGTAGCCGGAGGAGATCAGTAAGCTCCTGATGTTTACTTGCGATCAGGAACTTTTTGATCACGGTACCGCTGTGATTGGCTGTCACAGCAGTCACTTGGCTCGAAGGCCCGCCTCCTGGCTTTTATGCCCGGGTGGGAAGGGGTTTAAAGTGGATATGTTCACACTTTCTAAAATGAACCTAAATTTATTGTAAAGGAGGCACACAAATGTCTTTTAGATCTGTTAAGAGTGCCTTAGGAGCTTAAGAACCCAGAGAACTTAGTGATATTGAAGTTTTATATTTTTCTAAACCACTTGCCATCCAGAGGATTTATCCCCCCTTCCTGACCAGGCCATTTTTTGCGATACGGCGCTGCGTTGCTTTAACTGACAATTGTACGGTCACCCAAATGAAATGTATGTCCTTTTCCCACAAATGAAGCTTTTTTTCGGTAGTATTTGATCGACTGTACGTTTTTCATTTTTTTGCGCTGTAAACAATGACCCACAATTTTGAGAAAAAAATGTTTGACTTTTTTGCTATTAAACATGTCCAGTAAAAAAATTTAAAAAATCAAATTTCATAATAATTTTAGGCCAAAATGTATTTTGCTAAAAAAAAAAATCACAATACATGTAAATTAATTGGTTTATGTGACAGTTATTGCGTCTACAAATGGCGGTATATATACTCGTTTTATTTATTTATACTAGTAATGGCGCCGATCAGCGACTTATAGCGAGACTGCGGTGAGCATTCTGACACTGGGGAAATCAAAAATCTCTTTATATATATATATATATATATATATATATATATATATATATATATATATATATATATATATATAAATATATATGTGTATGTATGTATGTGTGTGTGTGTGTGTGATTGTGCGCAGCCCTGCCGCCCTGTAGCAGCATTTTAGCTACAGAGTGGTTGGGAAGCTTTTAAATAACAAACATGTTATACTTGCCTGCTCTGTGCAATGGTTTTGCACAGAGCAGCCCTGATCCTCTTCTTCTTGGGTCCCCCGCTGGCACTCCTCCCCCTTGACTAGTGCCCCCAGTAGCAAGCTGCTTGCTGTGAGGGCACTGGTGCATGCTCATTCCTGGGCCCCGCTCTGTGTCCATGCGGCCCTGCTCCCCACTCTCTCCTCATTGGCTAACTGGCTATGATTGACAGCAGTGGGAGCCAATGGCTCTGGCTGCTGTGCCTCAGCCAATGAGGAGAGAGCGATGGCACAGCTGATGCTCCCATGCACACCGCTGGATGGAGAGGAGGTTCAGGTGAGTATTAGGGGGAACTGTGGGAGGGAGCAGCACATGGAAGGTTTTTTTACCTTTTAAGGTAAAAAAACCTTCAGCTTTTAAAGCCACTTTAATTAAGCAAATCTCATCTTCTGCTACAACAATATCTAGTGGTCTGCTTTTCAGTTTTTCTAGTAGACTACCGCTATCATTTTAAGGTTTTCAGACAATTGTTAGTTTTTTAGGTAAAATCATAGCATAGAAAATGTGAGTCAAAGACAAGTGAGTAATGCCTGGTAAACATGCAGATGTTTATTTGTGGTGTGTCTGATTTAAATTAAAAATACTAAAAACCCTCCAACAGTTTTATTTATAAAAAAAATTAAGATGTTAACAGAACTTTCAGCATATCTTTTGTACATGCTTATCTGCTCTTTTTCCTTGCACAGGTAAAAGGTAATGTTGAGAATGAGCTACTGTTAACTGATTACAGTAATATACACTGATCCCAGTTTAATTTAGTTAATAAGCCAAGATGTAATACCAATAATTAAGCTCTACAGGGCTAAACTAACATGTTGAAGAATCTGTTAAAACATGGGTCATAAAGTATACTGATCAATGGTGCATTATGAAACCTGCTCTGTCTGCAAGTGTATATGAAACCAACAGAAAAATACACTGTATGCACAATCATTAGGCCAGTGTGAGTATTTTGACCAAATCATCATTTTTATGCATATTGTCCAACTCTAAGCTGTGTAAACTTGAATTCTTATTGGATTTAAGCATATCAGGTGATGTGTGTTTGTGTAATGAGGGAGGGTGTGGCCTAAGGAGATCAACACCCTATATCAAGGTGTGCATATTTATTAGGCAGCTTCTTTTCCTCAGGCAAAATGGGCCAAAAAAGAGATTTAATTGAAAAGTCAAAAATCGTAAAAAGTCTTTCAGAGGGATGCAGCACTATTGAAATTGCTAAGATGTTGGGACGTGATCACAGAACCATCAAATGTTTTGTTGCAAATAGTCAACAAGGTCACAAGAAACGCATTGAGAAAAAAAAGACTCAAATTAACTGCCAAAGATTTGAGATGAATCAAATGTGAAGCTACCAGGAACCCCTTATCCTCCAGTGTTTTTGTTTGTTCAGTGGTCAGAGAAATGGTCAAGTTAAGGAAGGCTGAAACACGACCACCACTGAAGTTGAAATGTCAAGACTGAGCCAAGAAATATCTGAAGACAGATTTTTCAAAGGTTTTATGTACTGATGAGATGAGTGTGACTCTTGACTGACTAGATGGATGGGCATATGGCTGGATCAGTACTGGGCATGGAGCTCCACTTCAACTCAGACACCAGCAAGGCGGAGGTTGGGTACTGGTATTGGCTGGTAATGTTAAAGATGAGCTAATTGGACCTTTTCGGGTTGAAGATGGACTCAAAATCAATTCCCAAACCTACTGTTGGTTTTTAGAAGACACTTTCTTCAAGCAGTGGCACACAAAGAAGTCTGCATCTTTCAAGAAGACCATGATATTTATGCAGGACAATGCTCCATCGCGTGCATCAAAGTACTCCACTGCATGGCTAGACAGTAAAGGCCTTAAAGATGAAAGAATAATGAAATGGCCTCCTTCCTCACCTGACCTAAACCCCATTGAGAACTTGTGGGCCCTTCTTAAATGGGAGATTTATGATGAAAGAAAACCGCACACCTCTCTGAACAGTGTCTGGGAGTCTGTGGTTGCTGCTGCACTAAAAGTTGATCATCAACAGATGAAGAAACTGACAGACTCCATGAATGGAAGACTTATGACTGTGATTGAAAAGAAGGGTGACTATATTGGTTGATTTTTAAAAAAACATTTTTTTTTTTTAATGTCAGAAATGTTTATTTGTAAATTTCGCGTTGTTTGTTTATTATTCTCACTTTAACAGATGAAAATAAACATGTGAGATGAGAAAATGTTTGCTTTGTCATTGAGTTGCATAATACTTCTGCACATTAATAGTTACCCAATAATTGTGTACACATAGATATTCTGTTAAGAAACTTTCCTATATATTCAGGTTTGAGGTTTATTAACATTTTGGATTGACCAAGAGCACTGTAGTTGTTCAATAATGAAATAATCCTCAAAAATACAACTTGCCTAATAATTGTGCACAGTAGTTTTTTCTCAATTGTTTGTATAATGGCAGGTTAGCAGTTCTATCACTAACAACTGCTTACTACCAATTGGGCAACTATGTGGAAAATGAGGTTTAATGTTGATAAATGTAAAATTATGGACTTGGGGCTAAAAACACGCATGCAACATGCATTCTAGGAGGAGAACAGCTGGAGGAATCAATGGTTGAGAAGGATCTGGGTGTTCTGGTAGATCATAAGCTTAATAATAGCATAGCATACAATGACAAGCTGTGGTTTCCAAAGCGAGCAAAATCCTTTCTTGTATTAGGGAGAGGTATAGGCTCCTGAGAGTCCATCATTCGTAAGACCTCATCTGGAATATGGAGTGTAGTTTTGAGCACCAGTTCCCAAAAATGATATAGGGGTACTGGAGAAATTGCAGAGAAGGGCAACCAAACTAATAAGAGCCATGGAGGAGCCTCTTATTAGTTTGTGATTAAGGGGGGGGGGATGATCAACATGTATGAATACATAAGTGGACCGTATATTGAACTAGGTGTTGAGTTATTCACCTTAAAGTCCTCACAGAGGACAAGGAGGCACTCTTTACATCTGGAGGAAAAGAGATTCAACCTTCAAGAACAGAAAGCAGAAAACAGAAAGCCTTCTTCACAGTATGGCTCAGTTCACACTAGCGTTGAAAGCAGGCGTTTGAGGGGCGTTTTTAACGCTCCTCAAACGCTTATGAAAATTGTACACATGGCAGCACACAGTGCTATTCACTCTAAAGCATTCTTGTATGGTCGTGTCAACATTGACACCTCATGTCCAGTCAGGAGGAGTTGAAGCTTTTCAACGCCTCCCATTCAAGTCTACACTCCGCAAATGCCTGGCAGGCGTTTGCGAGGCGTTAATACCATTAAGTTAATTATAGGCATTTGTGGTATGGTTTTAACGCTTATAAAACGCTTGTCTAATGATATAGGGGCGTTTGGGAAGTAGTCAAGTATAAACAAGCCCTAAGAGTGGTGAAAATGTGGAATAGACTCCCTCAAGAGCTGGTTCTGGCCAGCTCAGTTTGTTTTAATGAAAAAAAAAAAAGTTCTGGATTCTTTCTTAAATGCATAAAATATAACTGGTTACTGATATTTATAGGTAAAGTTGATCCAAGGAATATCTGATTGCCTCTCGGGGGATCAGAAAGGATTTTTTTTTTCCTCTGCTGGAGCCAATTGGCTCATGATTTATTGTGTTTGTTTTTTTTGCCTTCCTCTGGATTTACTGTGGGTATAGGAATGTGTATATATGATTGTGTATGACTTTTTTTTTCTGTTGGTTGAACTGCATGTATGCACTTAACATAAAAAATATAACTGATGCTAGGTCCGTCTCAAATGTTTATGCGCATTGAATCTACTTTTGATGCTTCCAATCTTTACATTTGCTCCATCCTATAGTATAAATATTATTGCCTTGATACGCTCTTGGAGCAGTTCACCGTCTGCAAAAATTATTGTTTACATACACTGACAGTTCAAATATGTGATGGTTTCTATTCTATTTGCAGACTCCTGCCCTAAATATTCTCTGGGAGAAATGCTGTTGTGATGATGTGGTTCTGAGGACAGCATGTTGTGAAGCTTTGTTGACACTGGTAGAGCAGAAACATGCAGACTTCACCTATGTCTTAAATGGAATTCTGAACCTATTCCCTTCCGCAAAGTAAGATTGAAATATGCATCACCTGTGGTAGAATGTTATTTTGTGTTGTTTCCCACAAGCATTCCCTTTTTCCCAACAGCAACCTCATGTTTTTGTCTAGTACATCTGTGATTTTTTTTAAAGTGTGGCTTAAGTATGGTTTGGATCTATTCAGACTAACAAATATACAATTGTTTCTGTTTTCATGGTGTTTGTATGGTATGTGTGTGTTTGCCATTGTTTCTTTACATTCTGCTCTTTGGCTTTCTCTCACAATCCAGACACGTAATTTTTGGTTGATTTGCCACAGATGATTAGTCCATACAGGTGACAGCTTCCTGCAATGCTGACATGTGGGTTCGGATTCTAGTTTGAACACGTCTGAGTTCATCATTATGTATTGATTCAAATGAAGACATTTTGTCCTTAGACCTTGTCGCCCTGATATGATTTATTATGTTACAATTGGGGAGTGTCTAGAATTACATATATTTTATAATATAATATTATAATATTAATATAAATTCTTTAAAAAAAATCACAAAGCCAGTGTTTTTTTTTCTTTTGATCCAATAACGCTAATAAAATAAATTTTTATGTTTCATTAGTCTTGTCTATTTGGGGAAAACTGCATGTAGACAAAGATATTTTATATATATATTATTTATTTATTTTTACAGAAATGTCCAGGGATTGGTAAAATGTATTTGGCAACTGCTTCACAATGAAGCAAAGAAAACAGAGAAAAGCAAGGAGCACATACACAAAAACATTTACAAAATCTGGTAAGAATTTATTAGTTCACTGATTCATGGATCGATAGACAAGAGATCTTAGTAGGAGATCTGTAATTAATAAAATGTAATTATATTTAGGGTCTCTTTATAAAGGCTGACCAAAATAAAATACTGTATTTTTCGCTCCATAAGATACACCTGACCATAAGACGTGCCTAGGTTTTAGAGGAGAAAAACAAGAAAAAAAAATATTCTGAACCAATGGACTGCAGACATAGTACAAGAAATGACCAGAGACTGTGGACATAGTACAGGGGATGACCAGAGACTGTAGACATAGTACAGGACATGACCAGAGACTGCGGACATAGTACAGGAGATGGTCAGAGACTGCGGACATAGTACAGGAGATAGTCAGAGACTGCGGACATAGATGACCAGAGACTGCGGACATAGATGACCAGAGACTGCGGACACAGTACAGGAGATGACCAGAGACTGCGGACACAGTACAGGAGATGACCAGAGACTGCGGACACAGTACTGGAGATGACCAGAGACTGCGGACACAGTACTGGAGATGACCAGAGACTGCGGACACAGTACAGGAGATGACCAGAGACTGCGGACACAGTACAGGAGATGACTAGAGACTGCGGAGTTGTCCTCCCTTTAGTGCGAGTACCCGGCTGTGCCAGGTGCCCACTGCGCGTGCATGAGAAGCGCTGTGCTTTGTGAATGGCCCGGCGTCTTCTGGGACCTGTCGTGTCCATTCACAAATGTCGCTGGACCATTCACAAAGCGCAGAGCTACTTGCGCATGCGCAGTGCACACCCGGCTGTCACAGCCGTGTGCTCACACTAAAGTTGCTGGCTCGGGAAGACTGCACAGCGCTGGTCCGAGGAACAGGTACGGTCCTGCTGCAGAGAAGAGCCGAGCGGCCGGCCCGTTATTCTGACACGGTGGCGGCGGCGGAAATACTGGACAGGCCGCTCCATAAGACGCACTGACATTTTCCCACCCTTTTTTTTGTGGAAAAAAGTGCGTCTTATGGAGCGAAAAATACGGTAATTCATTTTTCAACAATGTGTTAGGAAAACATGTAGAGAAAATTAAGCAAAAAAAAGGAAGGCTATGAACTAAACTTTCAAACATCCAATAGCATTGCACTTTTTTTTTTTTTTTCCTTTTTAAACTGAACCTTTTTTGGAGTGTTCTTCCCTCTTTGTCCTATCATCTAGGATCATGTTATTCTGCGCCTTCCCTGGCTTCTAGCCTGAAAAGCATAGTAGAACAGCTAGGTGTCAATTTGGGACTGACTAGCTAGGCTTGATCACTGTTATAAGCAATAGTTTTAACTATCATGATTGGCTTTCCATTCATGACAGCCTGCTTACTGTTGACATGCTGTGATTAGCGATTAGCTACAGCTAATCACATGGTACAGTGTGCCTGGTACCATGTGACAGCTGTGGGTCAATCACAGCATCACAAGAAAAAGTGAACTGTTCATTAATGAAGACCATTCATAACCGTTTGTTTACATAATTTCATGTGATCGCTATGATTGGTCATAGTGTTCACTTTATACCCCCACCGCTCACAGCGGCCCGGTACCCATCACTGGACAAGTATTACTGCACTCTGCAAAATCATTTGCTTCAGAATGTAGTAAATAAGGAAAAGTTCTGCTGACATTCATCCTCCAATCATGTGCAAGCAAAAATGCTGTTTCTTCCTTGCATGTGATTGGGTATTCTTTGCAAAGTGAAGCTTCACCTTCTTTACTAAGCTCAGGAGCAACTGCCCTCACAGAGCGTACAGACTGTTTGCCTTTAGTAAATCAACCCCACTATCATCAAGTTGCATGTTGTAGTCCATGTACATGAAATATTTGAAATTATCATTTACTAATGCTGCACATGCTATAACAAATAAATATCTCTTTGTCATTAATAGCCCTGTAGTTCTCTTCACCCTATGACACCTTTAGGAGTGTCAGAGGTGTTCAGTAGTAGCCTGTACTGTCCCTGAAGTCATCAAGGTGACTGGCAACTGCCTGTGAAGATCCTAGTTCCTGAAACTGTGTGCAAGAGAATTCCTGCACATTAGAGCTTTTCGTGGTTCTTGTAAATTAACATAGGCCTACCTCCCTTGGGGAGAATAATGATTTCAGCATTTTGCAGTGGGCATAGTAAATACTATAAAGTGGACCTAAACTCATAAAGTTAGGACTTGCTGTGTTAAAGGCTAAATTCACCATTTACAAAAAAAACAAAAAAATAATAAATGCACATATTTTGCAGGTAAAATGTGCATTTATTATTATTATATTTTTTACACTGCAGCCTGTAAGGCACTGCACCTGCAATCCAAAGATTACGGGTGAAATGCCAGGCTCCTGCAGACACCTAGTCACCATCTGCCTGTACCTCCCATATGGGCAGGCAGTGATTGAATGACAGGAAAAATCATTGAACTACAAGAGCGCTCACCAGTGTCCTCACAGTTCATTGAGAACTACAAGCCGTCAACTGCGGGGGCTGACGGTACTTGTAGTTCGTTCATTGACTCTGGATGAATGAGAAGGTTGTCTGGGTGAAGCCTCTCACAACCACACTGTTTTTTTAAATTCTGACAACAGGTGCGGGGAGAAGATTCCCTTGCCTGCTGTCACAGGGAGGGGGAAAAGGGGAAGCAGGAACTGGAACATTTTTCAGGTTCCACTCTAAATACGATGTCGCTACTGTGCTGCTCACTGTTCTATTTGCTGGAGAGAAGGCTGTATCTGAGGATCAGCAGTGCATGAATCTTCCAATTTCTCCTTTATTTTTTTTGTGGCTCTGTGAGTTCTCCCTATCTCCTGCTGCTTCTTAAAGTTGTAGTAAAGTCACATGCACTGTTTAGAAGATATTTACGTTAGCAGTGGCCGGTGACGTCACCGCTGCATGCACCCTGGGCTCTGAATGAACTGTGCCATTCATTCAGAACTCTTTGCCACGGTGTGACATCATCGTGGCTAAGTAAATTATACAGCTGAAGCCTGCGAAGCCAGAAAGAAGACTGGGTGAAGATGGGAGCACCAGGACCTGTGACAGCTCATCACTGGAGAACTTTGTTTATTGATATGTCTGTCGTAATGTGCTAGTATGCAATATGTAACAGCACGTTATGACTTAAACCGCCCAGGGGCTCAATTTTTTTTTCTGCAGTTTACTACCACTTTTAATCAATTCCCCACCAGCCATCGGAGGTAAGCTCTGATATGAGAACGCAAAACCTACCCCTTCCAGAATGGCGGCCAACCCCTAGGTAGGATTAACTATGGAGAACAAGCCATGAATAGTCAGTAATGGGAAACATCACCTGCAGGGAGCCTACAGGCAATGCAGGTAACTAGTCCTTTGTCCTCTGCTAGCCTTTTTTGGCCACAGCTTCCACAGTTCAGGTTCTCTTTAGTAGCCTATATAGACAGGATTCTTACAAATGGCTTTCTCACTGCCCTGCTTTATCTTATGTTGTGGCACAATATTTGGAAATTAGCAGACGTAAGATGTCTAAACAAATAGAAAAATGCAGCGCAACAATATATATACAAAATATAGTGCTAAACAATAAGTACGTGCAAAAACAAACAACTATGCTTGTGAAAATCAGTGTGTGCTATACCAGACGTCTAATCAATACATACATATAGGACTCTATAAACTGCGCATAACCAGTGCTCTAAATTAATTGTGCACACAAATAAGGAATAATTGTCCTTAATAGTGAACGGTCCCTTTAAATCTTGAATATTAGCACATGGACTTGTGTGATATATATCCCATAAATCGTGATCCACATACACCAACTATAAGTGTCATCGGAATATAGTGTCAAAAAATGGTGAACCGTCCCTTTAAATCCACTGTGCTTCAAATAGACCAGTGTAACACACTACTGTATACATGTATACAGTGCTCCTGTGTCACCCCTTAGTGCTCATCCACTTCCAACACTCAATTGCGCTCACCTCCAGATTTGACTCGTACTGACAGGTCAAAATATGCTTTCCCCTTTAACCCGGGAGGGTATACTGGTACATAGATCTTCACCACCATTAGCCAGCACTTTTAAACATCTCCAGATTGCTCCACATCCATGTGAAAAAAATGCTCCATATAGTGTAATATTGCCACTCAAAATAGCCTTTATTTAAATCAATCTAGTAAAACTCACACTGTCCTCCTGTGACACTACAGGGTTAAAAACTCACTATACAGTGTTTGCTGTAAGAAGTGTGCAGAAATCCCTTATCTAAAATGGCAGTACGTGCACTTCCGGTTATGGCCTGACATCATTGACGCACCCTACGCGTTACGTCATATCATGTGACTTCATCAGGAGTCCCTTATCCAAAATGGCACGTGCACTTCCGCTTTACGGCCTGATGTCATAGGCACACCCTACGCGTTACGTCATATCATGTGACTTCGTCAGGAGTTCTCCTGATGAAGTCACATGATATGACATAATGCGTAGGGTACGCCGATGCCGTCAGGACGTAAACCGGAAGTGCACGTATCGCCATTTTGGATAAGGGATTTCTGCACACTTCTTACAGCAAACACTGTATAGTGAGTTTTAACCCTGTAGTGTCCCAGGAGGACACATTTTAATGTGAGTTTTACTAGATTGATTTAAATAAAGGCTGTTTTGAGTGGCAATATTTACACTATATGGAGCATTTTTTTCACATGGATGTGGAGCAATCTGGAGATGTTTAAAAGTGCTGGATAACGGTGGTGAAGATCTATGTACCAGTATACCCTCCCGGGTTAAAGGGGAAAGCATAGTTTAACCTGTCATTATGGGTTAAACCTGGAGGTGAGCGCAATTGAGTGTTGAAAGTGGATGACCACTAAGGGGTGACACAGGAACACTGTACACGTGTATACAGTAGTGTGTTACACTGGTCTATTTGAAGCAGAGCAGATTTAAAGGGACGGTTCACCATCTTTTGAGACTATATTCCGATAACACTTATAGTTGGTATATGTGGATCACTATTTATGGGATAGACAGTTGTGTTCAAAATAATAGCAGTGTGTTGAAAAAAGTGAATAAAGCTCAAAATCCTTCTAATAGCTTTTATTTCCATACACACAAATGCATTGGGAACACTACACATTCTATTCCAAATCAAAACATGAAGAAAAATATATCAAATTTGTGTTGTTCCTCTAAAAAAAATTGAAGAAAAGTGAATATTAGACTGTTCAAAAAAATAGCAGTGTTTGTATTCTTCTTTACAAACTCAAACATTCACTATATAAACTGAAAAATGTTTGAAGATTTTGTTTTCCTTTGAATCACTTAAATAATATTTAGTTGTATAAGCACTGTTTCTGAGAACTGCTGTACATCTGTGTTGCATGGAGTCAACCAACTTCTGGCACCTGGGAACAGGTATTCCAGCCCAGGATGATTGGACTACATTCCACAGTTCTCTATTTCTTGGTTTTGCCTCAGAAACTGTATTTTTGATGTCACCCCACAAATTTTCTATTGGATTAAGATCCGGGGATTGGGCTGGCCACTCCATAACGTCAATCTTGTTGGTCTGGAACCAAGATGTTGCACGTTTACTGGTGTCTTTGGGGTCGTTGTCTTGTTGGAACACCCATTTCAAGGGCATTTCCTCTTCAGCATAAGGCAGCATGACCTCTTCAAGTATTCTGATGTATTCAAACTGATCCATGATCCCTGGTATGCGATAAATAGGCCCAATACCATAGTATGAGAAACATCCCCATATCATGATGCTTGCGCAACCATGCTTTACTGTCTTCACAGTGTACTGTGGCTTGAATTCAGTGTTTGGGGGTCGTCTGACAAACTGTCTCCGGCCACTAGACCCAAAAAGAACAATCTTACTTTCATCAGTCCACAAGATGTTGCGCCATTTCTTTTTAGGCCAGTCCATGTGCTCTTTGGCAAATTGTAACCTCTTCAGCACGTCTTTTTTTTCAACAGTGGGACTTTGCGGGGGCTCCTTGCAGATAGCTTGGCTTCACATAGGCATCTTCTAATTGTAACAGTACTCACAGGTAACTTTAGACCTTCTTTCATCTTCCTGGAGCTGATTGTTGGCTGAGTCCTTGCCATTTTGGCTATTCTTCTATCCATTCGAATGGTAGTTTTTCGCTTTCTTCCACGTCTTTCAGGTTTTGGTTGCCATTTTAAAGCATTTGCGATCATTTTAGCTGAGCAGCCTATCATTTTCTGCACTTCTTTATATGTTTTCCCCTCTCCAATCAACTTTTTAATCAAGGTACGCTGTTCTTCTGAACAATGTCTGGAACGACCCATTTTCCTCAGAATTTCAGAGAGAAATGCACTGTAACCAGCATGTACAACATTTGCTGCCTTCCTTCCTTAAATAAGGGCAATAATTGCCACCTGTTTTTCAAAGAATGAATGACCTCACTAATAGAACTCCACACTGCTATTATTTTGAACATGTCCCTTTCAATTAGTGATTCAATTACACAGAATTAGCAGCATGCATGTCATGACTTTTGGGTCTGTTGGATTTCTATTACTCTACTACACCTGCTAGTAAATTATTTGCCATGTAGAAATATCATTTCTACCAAAAACAGTGATTGATAAGGTTACTGATGTCTGACTGCTATTATTTTGAACACAACTGTATATCACACAAGTCCACGTGCTGATGTTCAAGATTTAAAGGGACAGATCACTGTTAAGGACAATTATTTGTTATGTATGTGCATAATTCATTTAGAGCACTCTTTATGTTCAGTTTATGGAGTCCTATATGCATGTATTATATAAGCATAGTTGTTTGTTTTTGCACGTACTTATTGTTTAGCACTATAATTTGTATATATATTGTTGCACTGCATCTTTCTATTTGTTTATTTATGTTGTACATGTGGGAACACATTATATGCTAGCCGCACAAGTTTTTTAGGAGGTCCGTAGTGCTGAGGGTTTTTTATACACACAGGTGTAAGATATCTGTCTTCACTGACTGAGGCTTTGCCAAATGAAAAGTGTAGAACTAGGTAATGTAACAGCTCCCATACAATATGTAAACATCACAGGTGACTGTTGCTAGAGCAGGCTGCTGTAAAGAGGCATCAAGCTGAAAGCAGATACAAAGAGGAGCTGGAGCACCTTTCTCTGCAACGACCTTTCTGTCAGATGTGTACAATGAGAACATGTGAAATTAGCTAAAACTGCAATTTTTGCCAGTGTTACCTCTTCAAGGTTATTACGTATTTATCACAGCCTGAGGCCACAATCAATTCTCTTCAGCTTTATGCATGTTACTCCTGTAAAGAATAAGGTAAAATGAATTGCAGACTAGCTCAGTGTGTCCTGAAGCCTTCTGAAGTCAAGCATGACAGTACACAAACCTTTGTCCCAATTTACAGCACATAACTAGAAGGTCTGCTATTAACTTAAGTCGCTAATCAAGTGTAACATCCTGTTTCCTTGTTGCTTTTTTTTTTTTTTTCCCTTTTGCTACACAGCATAGTCCCATTTTTCCATGCGAAATGCTTTATCTGCTGGACAAAGAGACTGGCTCGCCTACTAAATTATCCCTGTGCCTTGCAGTTAAATGCTCGCTATCTTTGCAGCTCCAGCCAAGTGATTGCTGACTGATTTGGCCCATAAGAACTGGCAGATATTTTACTGACTATTTAGCTATTTTTCAACTGTTTGCTTCTATATGCTTTTGCAGTTTCATTCAGTTTAACCCCTTGGACTAAGCATTCGCCAAGCATTGGTATTTATAGTATGTCCTTTTGTCACCTCTGGTGGGCAATGGGAAAAAATAAAACATTTTCCATGCATACATTGTGGTTATTAAAGAAAAGTTTATGCAATCATATATAAACTATACTTTTAGTAATGAAGGGATCCATTACAGTCATTCACTTAGCAACGTCAGTTCAACACAAATAAAGGAAAACAATGGTTAAAAGAAGCATAATTGGTATTTTTATTGGCTCTCTGCAGCTCAGTTATTCAGGCCATAGATGGGTTGAAAATCGGCCGATTTTCGAACCGTTAATGGATTAATTGGTCGGCCGTTTTTCTGGATTTTGGCACATTTTTTTTATTGGTAAAGTTGGAAAAAAAATAGGGCGATTTTGCTGATCGGCCAATTTTCGCTGCAATGATGGGCAAATCGGCCGATCTTTTTACCGATAAAAAATCTGTGCATGAGCCGTGACCTGCAAGAAAAAGAAGAAAAAGAAGAATTCCAGTCCGCTATTATATTTGACATTAAAAAGTATTGCGGTTTCAACTATTTGTATCCGAATAAAAACATCTGTATCTGAAATGGATACAAATAGATACACTGTTGCAACCGCTATACTTTTTAATGTCAAATATAATAGCGGAGCTCTCTGCAGGGACAGAGGTAATTAAATGCCGGCTGTAGACGGGACGAAAATCTGCCTTTTTTTTTTTTCCTTTTTTCTCCTTTTTTTTTACCGTTGGTGGTAACGTTGGCCTATTGAAGGACCGATTTTTCATTTTTTTTTTAAAAAACAGCCGGTTTTCAACCCATCTATGGCCTGCATAGGTCTCAAGCTATTTATAGGGGAGGGCTCAATTGGATGAAATTGCATTTTGTGTTATGGAGCCCAACTCCAGCCTTGTTTTCCAGTCCTCCAAGAATGATCGCTTACACTACCCATTTTTCCCTCACTGTGTGATTCACTGTGATTGTCTAGCCACTGTTCTAATTCTGGGTTAAATGGTTTCCAGGGTTGTCCATCCCATTCGATGCATAGACAGCCATGGCCACGCTTCCTGCACTTTTCTAGCCTACAGAAGGTGGCAGTACAATGGATTGTGTACTTGGAGTCCTATGCTAGTGACACACATAACTTTATGACGTGTGTGTGACCACGTTTTTGGTCTGGAAATTAGCTCCATTGTCCTTTTTTCCCTGGCAGCAATCCACACATGTGCGCTCTGAGAGCAACAATCACTCTGCATTGGAGAGTTCTAGACACCCCCGCTTCTAGAGGTCTCCAATCAGCAAGGGCTAAGCGCTTTTATTGCCGAGCTCTCACTGTGACTCAGTGGGGGTGTTTTACTGCTGGTCTTATCTGTACTCTGTTGCCTGGAGGAAAGGCCTTTGTACTTCTGCTGGAACTGATTTCCAGACCAACAAAAACCCCCAAAAATTCATAAAACTATTTTTTTATTGCACTCTCATTGTGTCAATTTAATTTAAATACAACTGGAATTGGCCTTTAACTTTTATTACCTGTTGCTGTAGGCTTTCTTTGCTCAGGTGGAAAAGGGCAATCTAGAATTTGCCAGAATTTCTTTTTTTTCTCGATTTCTGTTAATGTAATGCCAGTCTCCTGAGGCTCTCCACTGTTACCCTTACACGGTGCAATAAAATTTTGCTGTACTGTATTTGGTTAAGTTTTTACATCATACAAAAAATACAGATTTAAAAAGATCAATCTGACAGCAACAGTGGCAAGCAAGCAGTAAGAAAATATCTCGCTACCACCATTCAAAATCCCATACATTTTCCCAACCTCTGTAGGCTTATAGCAAAATGCCAGTTAATTATTTTTTTTTATTCTTATTTATTGTGTATTTATTGTGTTACTACCAAATTAGGTAGTTAAATGAATGTGATGACCCCCAGTTTCATAAGTCAGACAATGCTCAGGTAATAATAGACCATAGGTTTGCACGATGAGCTCACACATCCCGTCAGGACGTGTGACGTCATCGTGCTAACCCGTCGATACTCAGGATTTTCCCACCAGATGATTATATGTACTAACAGTATTGCTTCAGTTTATGTGAATGCACCACTTTGCTTTTAATAAAGATGTTTCTGAGCACTACACTATGGCACTGGCTCTTTTATATCTGATGTTCCATCTTTACTTCCTTTTGGGTTGAGCAGAGCGGAGTATGCCTATGAGTTGGGAGAGTGAACTGCAATGCTGTTTTTAGCCTGTTTTTGACAATTTATACTTAATTGGTCATATACGCTGTAGTAAGCAGTTTGTGTTTTTACTCCGTGGGTTTCTGTAGTCTGCACTGCATACAGGCATGGATTACACTGTGATTTACATATTTATTGCTGTTGCACCATCTAGATTGTTGTGCACGTCACGCATATGTGTGGACACTTTTTACACTAATTTTCTTGTTTTGTTAGATAGTATTGCTCTGTTTGTAATTTCTCTTTGCATATAATGACTCACTGGATGGAGAAAGCCATCTGTGACGATTGGATTGATTGACCTATTATTACCTGAGCAATGTCTGACTTCTCATGAAATTGGGGGTTATCACATTCTGGTAAGCAGGAAGGCATAAGGGTTTCTGCTGAGAGGACCTGCTTTCTCCTCAGGATTTTCATCTTTTTGGACTTTATATATTCTTTCACACATAAATTATTGTTGACTGTATTTAGCGCTGCACTTTTTTGGTTTTGTAATCTGCTTATGTTGTGTGTCCACAATATACAGTCAGGTCCATAAATATTGGGACATCGACACAATTCTAACATTTTTGGCTCTATACACCGCCACAATGGATTTGAAATGAAACGAACAAGATGTGCTTTAACTGCAGACTGTCAGCTTTATTTGAGGGTATTTACATCCAAATCAGGTGAACGGTGTAGGAATTACAACAGTTTTCATATGTGCCTCCCACTTGTTAACGGACCAAAAGTAATGGGACAGAATAATAATCATAAATCAAACTTTCACTTTTTAATACTTGGTTGCAAATCCTTTGCAGTCAATTACAGCTTGAAGTCTGAAACGCATAGACATCACCAGACGCTGGGTTTCATCCCTGGTGATGCTCTGCCAGGCCTCTATTGCAACTGTCTTCAGTTCCTGCTTGTTCTTGGGGCATTTTCCCTTCAGTTTTGTCTTCAGCAAGTGAAATGCATGCTCAGTCGGATTCAGGTCAGGTGATTGACTTGGCCATTGCATAACATTCCACTTCTTTCCTTTAAAAAACTCTTTGGTTGCTTTTGCAGTATGCTTTGGGTCATTGTCCATCTGCACTGTGAAGCTGAATATGAGCAGATAATATTGCCTGAAACACTTCAGAATTCATCCGGCTGCTTTTGTCAGCAGTCACATCATCAATAAATACAAGAGAAGCAGTTCTATTGGCAGCCATACATGCCCACGCCATGACACTACCACCACCATGCTTCACTGATGAGGTGGTATGCTTAGGATCATGAGCAGTTCCTTTCCTTCTCCATACTCTTCTCTTCCCATCACTCTGGTACAAGTTGATCTTGGTCTCATCTGTCCATAGGATGTTGTTCCAGAACTGTGAAGGCTTTTTTAGATGTCGTTTGGCAAACTCTAATCTGGCCTTCCTATTTTTGAGGCTCACCAATGGTTTACATCTTGTGGTGAACCCTCTGTATTCACTCTGGTGAAGTCTTCTCTTGATTGTTGACTTTGACACACACACACACCTACCTCCTGGAGAGTGTTCTTGATCTGGCCAACTGTTGTGAAGGTTGTTTTCTTCACCAGCGAAAGAATTCTTTGGTCATCCACCACAGTTTTCCGTGGTCTTCTGGGTCTTTTGGTGTTGCTGAGCTCACCGGTGCGTTCCTTCCTTCTTTTTAAGAATGTTCCAAACAGTTGTTTTGGCCACGCCTAATGTTTTTTGCTATCTCTCTTATGGGATTGTTTTGTTTTTTCAGCCTAATGATGGCTTGCTTCACTGATAGTGACAGCTCTTTGGATCTCATCTTGAGAGTTGACAGCAACAGATTTCAAATGCAAATAGCACACTTGAAATTAACTCTGGACCTTTTATCTGCTCATTGTAATTGGGATAATGAGGGAATAACACACACCTGGCCATGGAACAGCTGAGAAGCCAATTGTCCCATTACTTTTAGTCCCTTAACAAGTGGGAGGCACATATGCAAACTGTTGTAATTCCTACACAGTTCACCTGATTTGGATGTAAATACCCTCAAATTAAAGCTGACAGTCTGCAGTTAAAGCACATCTTGTTCGTTTCATTTCAAATCCATTGTGGTGGTGTATAGAGCCAAAAATGTTAGAATTGTGTCGATGTCCCAATATTTATGGACCTGACTGTATGTGCTGGTTGCTATAATTCTTTCCATTTTTAATTTCACTCAAGCTCGAATTATATATATATATTTTTAATAAAATGAATGTGAAATTATGATTTCAGTTATGACAAACAGGCAGAACCCTTAAAACGCGTCCTTCATATTTCACTACAGAGTAGTATTGTGCTTCCAACAGAAAAGAGATATTCCTTGAATCTATTTTGGGTTTCTCACAGATTTAACTATTTAGAACTGTTTGTTCATGTCCTAAATATGGAGCTTTGTTTTTTGCAGATTTCACAGTTACATCAAACACTTAAATGATCTGTAGCACCTCAATTGACATTCATAAGCAAGACCTTGTGAACAGGCGCTTTCCTATTGCCATGACTATTGATAGTAGCTATGGTCATAGTGAGGTGGCTAAGGGCATTTACACAGGTATCTCAAAATGTAACCAACATCTATTGTTTCTTTCTTTGCAGGAATCCTCCTCATCCATTCATCAGCATGTTAGAAAACAAGCCTGATTGCTGGCCTGCCCTCCTGCAGCAGATGTCTGCTATCTCTTCACAGTCTTCAAATCGGTAATAACATCTAAAGCAGCAGTTATCCTCACTTCACAAAAATGTGAAACTCTAGATAAGTGTCATGCCATCATCTAGCTGTAATCTAAAGTAATAACAAGTGGGAAAAGTATAACAACCGAGTGGGGGTAGAAAAAAGCAACGAAAAATTCAGTGTATTTGTTGGATCTCTTTTGAGCAACAAATAGACCTAATGACGTTCATATTTGTAGTATAAGCACTATTTGAAAAAGAAAAAAAAACAGTTTGCAATTCAAATAAGAGTGTGTATGTAAGTGTGTGTATATAGTGAATTATGTTTGCAAGTAAAGTGTGTGTGTGTGTGTTTGTAAATGATAGGTTATAGTTGAACTTAATATAGCCTACTAGAAATGATGTGTGTTTGTGTGTATACACATACATACATGTATTTAAATTTTTTTTACATCGCAAAGGAATTGTATATCAATTCAGCCATTCTTCTTCTTTTTTTTTTACTGTTTTTCATGGTAAATTCCTGGTGGTGATCTTACCCTAACCATTTTTACTGCAAAAACACGAAATGCATTGGGTTAGTAAGGCACCTACTCTTCTAGACAGACCTGAAGCGTCAAATCCAAAGATTAAATGCTAGATTAAGATAAGCTGTTCCAAATGTGTGCAAAGTTGAAAAAAGCAAAGTGGATCATGTTCATACTGCACTGGTATATAAACAACTATACTAATAAGATACTTTTGAATATGTTTTATCTGAATGAGTATGCAGAAACGTTTGTTTCTGCCAAATAGAAACTTTATGGCTATTAGCATTGTATGTTGAAAATGTGCACTTTGACTTCTGCGTATAGATTCAACAGAGAAAAGATGAAGTTTTACATTGTATACTCCATTGCTAACCCAGGACTGGGGTTAAGAGCTTGACTTGCCTTAAAACTATTTTTAATAAAGTATAGAATAACTTTGACATTCTTGGTAACCGGGATGTATTTCATTGGACAGATATCTAGAAAATAGATTCTTAGTAAATAAAACATTTAGTCCAACAATGGATGTTCTACATAGAGTACTGGAAGCACTGACAGGAAGATTTGCAATTAACTTTGACTGTATGAAAGACCAGATTTAAGTACAAAAAATAAGAAGACCGTGATTAAAAAAATGTTGAATGGTGATACATGAAAAACCAGGTGAGTTACAGATTTCCTTGGACATTAAACAATTGAGAAGGATGTAAAATAGGGGCACTATACAATGCAACTATACTGAAAAACTTAACTAGCAAGCTGTTGTAGACTGCAAGTTAGGATATTGGTAACAAAAGCTAAACAATAACAGTGTGCTATGTGAAGGGGTTTGTCCCTTCCGTCTAATCAGCTCTGAATTCTCACTGATGCAACTTCAGCTCTCCACCCCCTAGTTTTCAGAGCTGATATATCCTGTGTAAATTTTGCACTTGAATGAGTGTAGGGGAGAGATGGCTGTAGATAAACAAATACAATCTATGTAGGAGGATTTGTTTAATCTCTGTGTATCACCAGGCTAGTCACTTCACTGGGTAAATGTAAGGGTTTATAACCACTTTAATCGCTTCTTGTCCAGCCTATAGCAGGTATGGTGGCATGGGTGCGCAAAATCACGTATATATGCATGATTTTGTATCTCCAGGTGGGGGGGGTGCATCCTACCCGCACCACCATTCGCGGCTGTCAATCACCGGGTCCAGGTCGGTGATTACTCGCCAGCACCCAGTGATTGCCGAGGATCAGACACAGTGCCCAGTCCAGAGGAGAGCATAGCACAGTCCAGAGGAAAGCACAGAGCCAGGTGGAAGATGGCTGGTTACACTCAGGACAATGAGGACTACTTCCCAGATTGCTTTGCATCCAGCCCCAACAACATGGTCTTAACTGAACCCCAGAACCAATATGGTTGTCTCAATCTGGTCTCCCTGCAACAGAATGACTTTGAGTCAGTCTGTGTGAAGGAAGAGATAAAGGGACAGGCCACCAACAACCTTACCCCCCCTGAGTCCCTAGCATCAAAGAAGAATGTGACACATAATAAGCAGGTGGCAGTCACTGCACCCACAGTTATGGAACAAGCAGCTATATCACAGCGCAGGAAGAGAACAGTGTACAGCCAAGAGCAACTGGATGTCTTGGAGGAGTTCTTCCAAAGAAACATGTACCCAGATATCCACCAACGAGAAGAACTGGCCAAATTAATTTATATTCCTGAGTCCAGGATCCAGGTTTGGTTCCAAAACAGAGGGGGAAAGTCCAGACGTGAAAAGGGCAAATCCACTTATTTCACAAATGCAAGTATGAGCTATTCCAGCATCCAGCAACCAGAAAATATCTATCCTACAGTATCAATAGCAAAGCATCCAATGACTGCCGGTGAACAACCCCAGGTCATGGTTCCCCAACAACAGCCCATGTTGAATGTACCACAAGATTTGTATAACCAATCTTCAGAGTCTACCTCCTATCCTCATTATTCCTGTCCTGTTCCCCAGGAGAGGTTTATGATTCACCAGGCCTCACCCAACATGTGCCGGCAACAAAATTCACAATCTAACAACCAACAGCACTTGTACAAAAGCATGGCTCATGTCATGAGCCCCAAGGCAATGGACTTGAGCAGACGATCTTATAGGCTGCCTAGAGAGTCTAATTGCATGATGGACTTCAGTAGCTACCCACCCAACAAGACCATCACACCAGAAATGAGTGTCAACATCCCACCAATCCCACCATCTACAGCTACAAGGAACCACAGTGAAGTCAATCCTTCTACAAGGCAAACAACATACTCAATGTCAACCATGCATGATAAATACTGCATTGAAGGTTCTGAGTCTGATTCTGGTGTCAGTTACAGATCTGCAGATTCTGGCTGTGATCCTAAAGAAAGCCTCCCTTCTGTTCTCTCTAGACTGGAACTGGTAAACACCAACAATTAATTGGGCGGCACAGTGGCTAAGGTGTCCGTTTATGACACAGAGAATAGCTGCGATTCAGAGGATCGCAGCTATTCTCTGGTCAATCACAGTTTATGACACTCAGGAGATCAGCGGAGAACATGTTCAGCCCTTCACTGGAGATCTGTGTTCTCCCTCCAGATTCTCCAGCCCAGAGCTGGAGAATCGGAGGAACCGCAAACTAAGCAGCGATAATTTACCTCTGCTTAGTAAACTGATCTTTTACTGTAATCTCTTGAGATTATAGTAAAAGCAGCCATTTTCAAGCGTTTGTAGATCGTTCTCCCTCGTTTGGAGAACTGATCTACACCGCTTCATAAAAGGCATTCGCAGGAGAACTGTGTTCTCCAAGAATTCCGGAGAACTGAGCAGCGATCATAGTTCATAAACGGACACCTAAGTGGTTAGCACTTCTGCCTGGCAGTACTAGGGTCGCCGGTTCAAATCCCAACCACAGGATCACCTGCCTGGAGTTTGCATGTTCTCCCTGTGCCTGCGTGGGTTTCCTCTGGGTACTCCGGTTTCCTCCCACACTCCAAAGACATGCTGGTAGGTTAATTGGCTCCTTTCTAAATCGGCCCTAGTATGTGTATGTATGAATGTGAGTTAGGGACCTTAGATTGTACACCCCTTGAGGGTTAGGGACTGACATGAATGTACAATATATATATGTAAAGCACTGTGTAAATTGATGGCGCTATATAAGTACCTGAAATAAACAAATAATCTCTGACGGGGAGGGGAGAACTGTTACTAAACAAAACCGTTCTCCCTGTCAGCTCGTGCACACTGCTTTAAATGGATTTGCACAGCACAGCCATGCAAAGCAGTGTGTTTATAGTGAAGCACACAGACACTATAGTAAAATACACCCAGCACACAGTTAACCCTTTGATCGTCCCACATGTTATCCCCTTCCTGCCCAGTGCCATTAGTACAGTGTCAGTGCTTTTTATTAGCACTGATCACTGTATTGGTGTCACTGGGGATGTCAGTGACACCAAGTCAGTTCCCCCCAGTGTCAGAATGCCCACCGCAGTCCCATTATAAGTCGCTGATCGTTGCCATTACTAGTAAAAATTAAAAAAAAAAAAACATTCAGTATATATACCGCCATTTGTAAACACTATAACGTTCACGTAAACCAATTAATTTACACGTATTGGGATTTTTCTTTAGCAAAGACATGTAGAAAAATACATTTTGGTCTAAATTTATGACGAAATTTGATTTTTAAATTTTTTTTTCTGGACATATAATAGCAAAACAGCAAAAATATAGTTTTTTTTTCTCAAAATTGTCGGTCTTTTTTTTTTATAGCGCAAAAAATAAAAACCGCACAGGCGATCAAATTCCACCAAAAGAAAGTTCAATTTGTGGGGAAAAAAAGGACGTAAATTTAATTTGGATGTAGAGTTGCATGACCACGCAATTGTCAGTTAAAATAACGCAGCGCCGTAATGCAAATAATATCCTGGTTAGGAAGGGGGGTAAATCCTCAGGAGGGCAAGTGGTTAATGATCATGTTAAAAGACATGGGCCACTGGACTGAGCGCGGGAGAGGAAGGTAGCAGCACAGAGTTCAATGTTCCCATTATTTGCTTCATTTTTGATGGTAAAAGTTTTCCAATAATTTCCAGCTTTTCCATATCACTTTATTAAATGAGATAATATAAATGACCAACTTGGCTTTCAACTTGTAGCACTGAAAAATGTTATGCTAAATGGCTAATTAGTTAATTATGTTAAGCATGTCCTTTAAGAGTGGCAGTCAGAGCTAGATTATCCAAGGACAGGATCCTGGGGCTTGGTGGATGTCCATGGGGCCCAACTATAATGAATTCAATTGTAGACAGTTAATATCTGATGGGACCATTCCAGTATAGTTAGTGCAAAGGAGAAAGCTTTTCTGTGCATATTGTTTTTCAATGTCATTTGAAGGGGTGGGGATGGGGGGGGGGGGGGTCAAAGCAGCTACCTTGGCTGGATTCCAATTCTCCTCAAGTCCTCTCTAGTGGCAGTGTTTTGGAACTTTGTTTTTATTGTTTAGTTGGTTTTTATGCATGATCTAATCTGCTGCTAGGAAAGATAGTTGTTCCTAAGCCTCGTTAACTGAACAAAATGACAGAAATGCTCCAAAGTTACAGAAAACATACTGCTAGCCAAGAATGAATGTGCAAATTGAAGAAGAAAATGTCCACAAATTGTCTATTTTTCTTGTAGCATGGTGCTAGAGAGTGTGTGATCCCCATGCAATAGTTTTACAACCACATAAAAGTTGAATTGTGCCATATTATGCAAACTATATTCTGGTTGTGGACTGTTAGAGAGGTTTCTAAATAGTACCTTTAATAAAACTGCATAAATCCCTTGTTAACTGAGAAATGGAAAGCAGTTTTTCTCTAGACCTGAATTCCAAGTTTATTTTAGACATTTGCTATCCATTTTCTTCAACAGAATTCAAAGGTCTTTAAATTTTTTTAATGTGGCAGAATTAAAGCTATTTCTTTTACTGGATATGGCTTTCAGACCTCGTTGTCTCTAACTATATGTACTGTACTAAATGAGAAAGATGTCAAGCATCTATCAAAGGCAAATCAAAGTGGAAGAGATCTTTACATGGCCATGCTCAAGTAGAAAATTGTACCTTCTAATGGAATAGGATTACTATTTTATTTGTTCCTGAGCAAACATTTTGCTCCTCTATGACAAGAAACCAGATGCAACTCAAGGTCATTCCACCCTCCATGGTCAAACTGCCAGCTAGATATTAAAACAGGACTGCAAGATCATTAACCACTTAAAGACCCATAAAACATGGCTGCCAATTTATAAGCAATAAGATGTGTTTTTTTTTTTTTTAACAATTACATTTTTATTCAGCAAATTTAGAATTATTCCAAGATGTTATTTGGTTAAAAATGAGAATGGTGAATGCATAGGAGGAAGAGAAAACAGCCAATCAAACCCAATTGTATCTGCTGTCAAATTAAGGAGAAGAAAATTACAGCCTAATGCCAGTCATAGATGGTTAGTTTATCGGCCGAATTTTTGGCCGAAAAATGAAAAATCGGTCGTTTTGTTGCCACCAATGCTTATAAAAATCGTCCGTTTTTCGTAAATTTTCCAGCATGACCGATAAAAGAAAGGAGGAGGATCCGCGGAAATCGTCTGACGACATTGCCCTACTAACGGTGCGAATATCAGCCGATTATTCTTTTGGATGAAAATTCGGCCGATAAACGAACCGTCTATGGCCTGGATAAATTTAAAATAATTTGGAGGACTTTTGAAATCCTCAAGTGAGCCCTTCAGACATCACAAGTAAAATGTGATTCAATGTAGTGGCAAGAAAAGACGGCAACATGTTAGTTACAAAAGCTGGTTGAGTAGTGCAGCCATCTCAATCCTTATTTGCACTTATGCACTGCACTTATGCCGTTTATACATATAGTTTGATTTTTTTTTAAGAAGTGGGATATAAACTATTATGAGTAGCATTAGGTGGTTCCATAGCGGATTTATGTAATAAAGATATGCAAGAACGTGTTTATTAAAGCTGTATTCCAGCAGCTGAATAGACATTTTAAAATACTGTACATATATGCACAACTGTTTTACCTGTCAAAGGATTTGTAATTATGTGCAGGCAGTATTGTTACAAGAATATTGCTAGACAGCACAATCAGATCTTTGATTTCCAATGCATCAGCACCAGCAGCATACTTGATTGGTTCCTAGCGCTGGCAATCCCTCCTACTTGTGTACTGTTGTACAGGGGATTAAAAGAGCCGATAATTAATTTCTTATGTAAAAAAAAATTTACAAAGCAGCAGCACTTTTTTGACTAAACATTATTAATTTGTACTTGTCTCTGCAGAATACGAAGGCATGCCAGTATGCTTATTCAACATTATAGACTAGCCCTATGTTTGCATCCATCAGGCTGCTTTGACCACCACTAGAAGGCTCCTTTTGGAGGCAAGTGACCCACTCCATACTGAGCTTAACTGAGAAGATTTGTAGAGTGCTATAGGGTGTATTCTGAATCAGGGGGCTACAGGAACTATTCCTGGGAAACATGATTTTTCTTTCATAAAAGTAACCCATCACATTGGCATTCCAGAGTACAACTGCATCATTTTTAGTGTGATATCAGTGTCTGCCAAAAGTTTAAAAGTTAGTAAAAATTTTAGGGTGTCACTGGAGCCAGCTTGTTACTGCTAGTTATTTAATATACAATACGATTTAACAAGCATGTACCTTGTTTACACCTGCCATGCACAATAATAAAATACAAAAGTTTACAGTGCGTCATGTATGCGCAATGCTTGCTTTTGGTGGCTTCACCTTTTTTTTGTGGATTAGTAGTTAGGTTTTGAAGCAATATAGCATAATCAAGATTGGATAGTGAGAAAACAGCAGCTCTGTAATAAGGTCATCTTCATATTCTCTCCCATTTCCTCTGTGCAGGAGATTGCAAAAGGCTAGTGTAAATTTAAGTATTTTAATGCATATAAAACTGGTTTAAAATAAAGTGGTTGTAACCTGAAATTAAAAAAGAGGAGTGTATCCCTCTATAGCAGTGTCAATTTCATTTTCGTTTTAATTTTGTTTTTCGTCGACTAAATTAGCACTATTTTAGTCAATTAAAATACGACTAAAACTAAAACAATTCAGATGACTAAAATATTACTAAAACTAAAATGGCATTTTAGTCAAAATAATATACAAAAGTGCGGCGCTTCAAATAATCAAAAAAATTTAACTTAAGAGTCCAATCCACAAAAATAAAAATATATGGAATGAGCCCTTCTTCACTGGAGCCTCATTGCTACTATAGATGTCTCCTAATGGCCAGGAGAAGATAGAAAATGTCCACCATCACCAAAGTCTCTGCCTCTTACCGAATCATGTTGACCCCCAGTTATGGGTAGGGCAAAATGTGCTGTATAAGTTCCAAAAGGCAAGCCGTGGACCTGGGCACTGTTTGGTTCCAAGGATCAAGGACACGGCCCCTGACGATGTCATTGATGTTGAAATGCATAGGGAGGAGCCAGAGCACGTGACATCAGCACACACTGGAACGTGGTAGCCATCTTGTTGGTTGAAAATTTACTATTCATTTATATGGTGACATGCTGTTTTATATTTTTGTTTGAGCTACGTTTTATAGTACGTTTTGAGGCAATAAATTGGATTCAGCTTGCTACACTATGAGGATTCTTTTTGCATTTTGATTGGGGTTGTCCTCCACGAGGATAATTCTCTTGTAGGTTCATCTTGCAGTCCATCTCTTGATGTGAAAGTTTGGAATCAAAGAGTGCCCAGGTCCACAGCTTGCCTTTTGGAACTTATACAGTGCATTTTGACCCATCCATAACTGCAGGTCAACATGATTCTGTAAGAGGCAGAGTGTTTGGAGATGGTGATGGTGGACTTTTTTTTATCTTCTGACCATTATTAGACATCTATAGTGGCACTGAGGCTCCAGTGAAGAGGGGCTCCTTCCATATATTTTTTTATTTCCGTGGATTGGACTCTTAAGCTCAATTGTTTTTGATTATTTGAAGCGCTGCACTTCTGTATATTATTATATGTGTATTGTTACCTGCAATATTGTGGTGGCCGCTCATGAGGATTGAATTATGTATCTTTTCATCTCTCCGTTTTAGATAATTATATATACCATAGCGCGGAATTGTAAAGGTATTTTTTATTTTGGTCAAAAGACTATGACTAAAACTAAATCGAAATTTGACGTCAAAATTAACACAGCACTCTATGCATTCTATGCATGAAAGTAAAAACTTGCTGTGTGTAGCAGCCCCCCTAGCCCCCCTAAAGCTGGCTACACATTATGCAGTTTTCTTGTACTTTTCCTTAGATTTACCAAAACTCTATAATATGAGGTCAAACCTAAAGATTTTAAAACTGTATGCAATCAGACAGGCCCTTGCACTACATAGTTGAAGTTAAATCTAAAGGGCAAGAAAATTGTATAATGTATAGCCAGCTTAAATTAGTTTTGGTTATAAAGGCTCAAGGTTTTTTACCTTCGTGCATTCTATGCATGCCCCCCCCATTACCTAAGCCCCCTCTTGATCCAGCCACGTGCACTGGAGTCTCGGCTATCCTGGGACTCCTTCTCCTCATTAGCTGAAACAGCAGCGGGGACCTTTGGCTCCCGCTGCTATCAATCGCAGCCAGTGAGCCAATGAGAAGAGAGAGGGGACAGGGCACAGCCGCGAGGGACCCAAGCAAAGGAAGATCCGGGCTGATCTTTGCAAAACCACTGCACACAGCAGGTAAGTATAGACATGCTTGTTATTTTTGTAAAAAAAAAAAATTAAACCTTTAGAATCACTTTAACACTTACCTGAACCCCCTCTCTATCCAGCGATGTCCACGAGAGCCTTGGTTCTCTGGGGACTCTCACTCCTGATTGGCTGAGGCAGTAGTGGGAGCCATTGGCTCCTCCTGCTGTAAATCACAGCCAGTGAGCCAGTTGGGGGGGGGAGACATGGCTCTGTGTGTGAATGGACATGCAGAGCCACAGCTCAGGAGTGCGCCTGCTTGGGTGCCCCATAGCAAGCTGCTTACTGTGGGGGCATCTGACAGGAGTAAGGGACCAGGAGGGCTGACGGGTGATCCAAGGAGAGGAGGATCTGGGCTGCTTTGTGCAAATCCACTGCACAGATCAAGTATAATATGTTTGTTATTTAAAAAAAAACCCAAAAACAAATCAAGACTTTAATATCACTTTAATGTTGGTAATATATTCAGGTAATAAGTGCAATGACATTACATCCAATAGAGTTTTTGGTGTTTTTTCTGTTTGTCACACAGCAATATTTTTGTTTATTGGTTTTATTTATAAAGACGTTCTATATCACAATGGCTAAATCTGTGTCTGTAGTGCATGTTCAAACCCTAATACCATTAATAATATGTTATAAGATTTTTACTCTAGGATTAAATGAGTTTGGCAATTTTTAGAGAAATGCTTCAATAATACATTACAATTTAACTAAACCCATTAGAGTTTAGTCAACTAAAATGTACTAGAGATTTTAGTCAACTAAAATATGATTAAAACTAAAATGGCATGTTAGTCAAAAGACTAAGACTAAAGCTAAATCGAAACTTGAAGCAAAATTAATACTGCTATCCAGTATGTACTAGCCTCAATCCAAAGTACCTAATGTGATATCATTCTCCTCTTTCTTCCCTCTATCTGCATTAATCACTTCTGACGGGCTATCCCACACCACAGTATCTTGGGAGACAGCCCCCCCCAGCACACAGAAGGGGATTGACAGCCTCAGCTGTGCATGTTTACCTATGAGGATGTGTCGTTTCCCTCCACTCAGGTCTCAGATTACACTCTGCAACCTGCTGTATGCTGTGCAGTGTGTGATGTAAGATCCCTGCTTCTTGCCTGCAGAAGCTGAGAAATAGTTTTTTGTCTGTGTGTTTTAAAAGGCTGTAGAGAAAAGAAGGTGCAGCTACACAGGTACAACTTATGTAGGAGGATTTGTATCATCTCTGTGTATAACCTGAAGCTTGCCATTTCAGTAGGTGTATATATAAGCGTGTACAACCACTTTACGTTTTTTTAGCATCTGCCTTTACTTTTAATGTATTTCCTTGATAAATATTTTACAAGTTTTGACCCCAAGGCTTAGCTATATTCAGAAATAGATCGCTGTTAATGGTGACTTGGTGTCAGGCTAGGTGTTTATATAATTTTTTTTTCTTTCCTATTCTTCTCTCTTTTTTACTTTCTTCGTGCCCCCATACTAACAGTACATTTCCCTCTGTGGTGAAGTTTCATGGAATATTATAGCATGATTTAGAAATTGTATTTAATCTACCACACTTGATAGGAGTCTTATCTTATGTGAGCTCCATTTGGTTAGCATTATACCCTTTATATTATCAGTCTTTTTTGTAAACCTTGTAAAATCATATTGCTTGTTTTAATTAAACCTATTGCTGTTATTCATTTGGTATATTTTATGTATATAGCTTACCGTTATTTTTCAGGAAAGTGAATTTTGGTTGTAAGTTCTCCAAACCACCCTGTCTCTCTGTTCTTGGCCAGGTTTCATTTTTCTTCTTGGAGGCTTCCCATATGCAGTTTCGAATGACAGCAAGCCCAGTGTCAACAGCCGGGGATTATCAAGGGAGGGGCTCTAGAAGCAACTCCATTGTTGTAGGAAGTTGCCAAAATCAACTCCACATACAGTATAGTGTACAAATTGGCACACAGTACAAAGTAGAGTTCTGTCTAGGGATCCTATGTCTCCGCATGACAGCATGTATAGCTGGAGGAAAGTGGTGGTCATAAATCTTCACAAACATGATAAATCAATAGTTTCATTGTTTTCTGCTTGCGTATTTCATAGAAGGAGTTTGTGGAAAGACTATACTAAGTTTTTTTTTTTGTGCCTTTTAATTGATTTGCAGCTTCTTGCAGCCACCTCCTGTCTACATGCATGTACTCCAGTGATAGCAGCATGGCAGTTCTCCTAATTGTGACAGCAGTGGACCATGCCTGTGTAATTGTGTTGAAATGGCCACTTGTCTTCACTGAAAGCTTGGGTGACAGGGTGACAATGCAGGAGTACAATTGGAAGAAGGTGCCTGTGGGTGTTTACATTATACCAGCAAGGACCTTCATGATAGGACTACCCGGTGTTGTTGTAATGAAAGTTGCAGATTTAACTATATTGAAAATGACTGCTAAAATTATATTATATATTAATGTAAAACTTCATTGGACTTTAGGGATTGAAAATTATTTAAAGTGTGTATATATAAACCCTGCTTTTCTTGAAGTATTAATTTATAGAGTATTTCTTGGGAAACAAACTAAATATCCTATTGCTGTATTTTATCGTATGGAGACATAAAGTAAGACCGAATGACAACAGTGTGTGTGCTAATAATGTTAATAATGAACTGACTTTAAGCATCTATTTCACTGCAGGGACCAGCCCTCTAGTATTTATATTTTGACACCATTTCTGAGGTATTTGTATTGTGAGCCATCACAGCTGCCAGAGTACTCTACCTTCCGACTGGGAATCTGGAAAGCTCTTCTACATTCAGAAAGTGCTTGTAGCGCTCAGAGACCCTCAGAATTAGAAGAGCAAATCCTCCGCCTGTTCCTTGATATGATAAGCTACATGCAAGTAAGTGACAGTTGATTTTGATACCAGTTTAATGATAGTTAAATATTGAAAGTATAACCATTTTACCAGTACATGCTAGTTTTCACTCTGTACACAGAGTTAGTCAAAGTTCAAAATGGCATGCATTGTACCAACTTGGGAATGCATCTTTTTAAAGCTTTCTATATCTCTGTTTAATGTTACGGCCAGTTCACACCGTAGAAACGCAGTCAGGATGTGTTCTGGATGCATTTCTGCATGTGCTTTTTTTAGTGAATTTTCTATTTGTCCGGTACGTTTTTTTAATGTGTTTTTGATACGTTCCAGGGCATTTTTTCCCTTTTTTTTTTCTCCACCTTGAATAAGGACATATGCCTTCCAGTGTGTTTTTGGTGCATTTATGTGCATTCTGGTTTGTTTTTAATGTGTTTTATCATGTTCAAGTACAGTTCAGTGCAGAAAAAATACAGCACATTCTACTACTTTTTCTGGATCTGGAACACATTGGAACTGACCGCACTGGTGTGAACTATACCATTGGAAACCATATAACCTACTATCCTTGCACTTTTAATGTAGAAAAAATGCACTGGACTGCATGTGGTGTGAACCAGCCCTTAAAGGCAACATATAGTTATAACAAAGAATCTCTCCAACATTTTCAAATCTACAATAAATCATTCGCTTTAAATCATGTAGCGCTAGGCAGCGAATCGACACATTCCATAGAACACCGCAAATCTAGAGTATGACCAGCAGATAGGGTTGAATAATAAAATTTTTTTCAACAGGGTCCTACATCCTGCTTAGCCCATGAAGATCTGCAAAGCCTGAATGACTAATTGAACATTTTACCTAGTTGTAGACAAGGACTTTAAATTAAGCATCATTTTATATTGATATTCATCTAGCAGAGCCCTTATAAGTTAAAGGAATACACATTTTGAGTCAGACTCCACTTGAAAAAAAAAAAAAATTTATTTTGTAATACAAAGATGGCAATTTAATTAGATAGTTCTCACACGTAGCATGGACATACTACGAATTACACCACAAAACACATTCTGCTACCGAGTATAGCGATACACATCACAGATTGTGTAGTGGGCGCATGCTTCTGAGAGTACGTATGGGTATGTCTTTCTGGAACTAGGAAGCATCCACCCAGCCTTTTATGAATGTTGGCTGGGCAGAAAGTGGTTAAGGTGTGAAAAGTTGTAAATGCTGGGAGTCTTACTAACACTCTAGGAACTGAAGAACTGGCTTCTTAAGCTCTAAAAATATATATACAGAAAGCACAGCACTTTGCAGTAAGTAGAAAGGCACATACAGTGCTCAGCATAAATGAGTACACCCCAACAGATTTGTCAGAAAACCTTTACTTTCATAATCAACATTTTCTATGGGACTCTACACTGCAAAATACTCCCACAAATGCAGACCTTTGACTGCAAACAAGATTTGTTAATTTGGACTCACTAAAAAGTGTTTTTCCTAACAGATTCATTTAAGACCATGCTGCAAAAATGAATACACCCAATGAAAGTCTTAGGAGCAAAGCTAAATTTTAGACAACAAAATCTTAATTGGTGAGAATTCAACTACAAGTGAGTCTAATTATTCATTAAACAGGTGTCCTGCAGACAGTTGATTATAAAAGGACATTACTTAACAAAGAAAACCTGTAATATTGTAGCAAAAGTGATACTAAAATGTAACAGATGGAACTGCAACCATTTCAGAGACAGCCAGTCCATCCACAGAAGTTAACACCTCGACAGGAGCATCTTCTGATGAGAAGGGTTGCAGAAAATTGCCATGCAAGTTCACTGCAGTTAGCTAAAGCAGTAGAAAGGAAAACTTGGGTGATCATGGGTGTTATCCATGAAGGAACCTCTCATAATGTCTATGCACAAAAGAAGCCCACCTAGAATTTGCCAGGGCCCATGCTGAAAAAGAAGACGACTACTGGGACTCTGTACTCCTGGAGTGATGAGACCAAGTGGAGTGATGAGACCAAGATAAATGTTTTTGGAACTGATGGCTTCAAAACTGTATGGTGTCGAAAAGGTGAGGAGTACAAAGAAAGATGCATGGTGCCTACAGTGAAACATGGTTGTGGCAGTGTCCTTCTGTGGGGCTGCATGAGTGTTGCTGGTTGCAGAGAGCAGCATTTAATTGATGTATCATGAATTCACAGATGTACTGCTCTATATTGAAAGAGAAGTTGCTACCATCACTCCCTGCTCTTGGTCGTTGTGTACTTTTCCAACACGAAAATTAACCAAAACAAACATATAAGGTCACTGCTGCATTTCTGAAGAAGAACAAGTTGAACGTGATGCAGTGGCCAAGTATGTCTCCTGATCAGAATTCCCTGTAGGTGTTTGATTAGGTTCAGAAGAGACAAGAAGACTTGGTGCTGTCCTTACAAATCATGGAAGGCATACAAAATACTAGATGTAGTAGTTTTTGTTGTGGGGTGTATTAATTTTTACATCACTTAATTTGAGTAAAACTGAAGCTTTTGTAATCGAAGTTATATTATTAATCTTACTTTCATGTAATGAGCTAAACAAATGTTCTATAAAACTCAGTATTGATTAAAATGTTAATTTTCAAAAGGGGTTTACGCATTTATGCTGAGCACTGTATATACACACAGTATGGAACATGTGGCAACAATGCTGCTATGACCATCAGAGAGATTGGACAAAAATAGTATATACATAGTTGACAGGAAGATAAATGCAGAATGAATCCTGTTAAGGTGATCATAAACTTTAATTGTTGGAGGAAACCATATACAGTATGTACAGCTGAATGGAGCTGTCACAAACCAGTTTGTCTTTCCATGTATACTTTATTTTGTAGGGTCTTGTACTAGGCATGTCCTACTGCTGTGGACATAAATTTGCAAGAAATACAACCTTACCCATGAATCTGTCTAAAGATGGCATATGTTATTTATACTGTATATAAACAATATATGAATAATTCTTACATACTGTGTCACTCACTACATTTCCTAACAATATCAGATTTTGCTGGAACTGCAATTGCAGGGGATAGGTATACTTTTCCTAATCCACACTGCTGTGTTCTGAATCCAGGGTCACGCAAGGCCTTTTTCAAAACATGCTTTAGAGGTATAATCTTGTTCAATGTGATCGTGTTCAGCCTATCATTTTTTCTAAAATGCATAGTGATGCCATAATACAGCCTTTATCCTGTCTAATGTAATGTTATCAGGGGAAACATCAGCCCACAGCTGGCGGTGACTTTAGAAACACGTTTATTCTTCGCCTAGTTAACACAGAACTACTTATTGGCTGCCATTCTGTGTCATCAGGAAACTGAATGGCTCTAGTTACCCCACATTAACATTGCTTATGTGTTACAGTTCTTAAGACTAATTGATTGACACAGCGTTGCATAGTATATGGAACAAGTAAACCAGTTTGCAGACTTTGGTTAATTTGACTATGTTCTTTGTTTCATACACTGTGGCTGTGTAAGGGTTAATGTTTGCAGAGGCCACAGGGGTGTTGAGTAGCGTATGCATAGCATTGATTCCAGATTTCCCAACAGAGCAGCTGGTCCACACAGAGAAGTCCAACATGAAAGGTGGGAAATCTCGCCATCCAGCATATTGGTCAGATGGCTGTCCTTGGCATACACCTCTTTGGCTGCTGTGTTTTGTTGCCAGCTGCACATGACGCATGCACCAATGTAGACAAAGCAACTGTTTTGCAGAGACTGGCATGCTTGTAGCATACCGGGAAAGCACTCAGATCATAATAAACAGTGCCAGGACAGGGTATGCATGGCATTGTGAGCCATTTTAGCTTCAGCTGGTTACTGTAGCTATGCCTTTTAGCTGCGTAATTTGTGCCAGTATGTACAAGATAAATGAGTATCGGCGTGCTGTACATAAAAGTAATACAGGCAATTTTGGGTTGATTTACTAAAACTGGAGAGCTCAAAATCTGGTGCTGCTCTGCATGGAAACCAATCAGCTTCCAGGTTTTATTGTCAAAGCTTAATTGAACAAGCAGGAGTAAAGCTAGGTTCACATATGTGCGGGTGGTGCCGCTGTGGATCAGCACAAAAATCTGTGCAGCCGCACCACCCGCACAGAGGAATGCGGACACGCGGGCGGGTGCCATTAGTTCTAATGGCACGCCGCCCACACTGGAAATTGCAACTGTACTGGGAACCGAGGTTCCCCTGTGGGCTGCGTTTTCAGAAGAAGTGCAGGGACTTCTTCCCTGCGTGCCCCGGGGCACGGGAGTCCATTCAAATGAATGGGCTCTCATGCCCGCGCAAAACGCAGACCGCAGGAACGCAGATAAGTGAACCAGGGGTTAGAAGCTGATTGGTTACTATGCACAGCTGCACCTGATTCTGTGTGCACCACACAGAATTTTGTCCTTAATGATTTTGTGAATGTTTGCTTAGTTCCCTTCAAATCCTTTAAACTGTGTTTATCGCGAGAGAATGACTTTTGGATTATTTTCACCAAATATGTGCTTAGATTTTCCACAAATGAGCATGATTTTCCCCAGAAGTGAGTTACGGTTGCATCATGTTTATTTTTTTTTTTCGTTGTCATTTACGTTTTGACTGAACATATAACTGTACATATACACAAGTCGCTAAAGGGCAGCTAAATCTATTCTAAATGCAAATTGACTTAATCAAAAATGTTTTTGTTGCTTTAGTCAAACTTTCCTGTAACTTTAGCATATCTTTTTGTGTAGTGTATTCCAAATAGTGGCATTTTTTTCAGATTAACAAAATATTCATACCTCCTGGTTAGTACCGCACTCAAACAGGTTTAATATCTTTTATACAGTATTGTGACTTTCAGGCAGGACACTCCTGGACAGAGCATATGTAAAATGCTTTTTTTCTTTGCATAACTCTATTGCTAGTTTGTTATACACTGCTTAACATGGATTTTCTCTATACACACACTGGCATTGAATTACAGAAGAGCATCTCACGCAATGCAAAAACACCTCTAGTGGAGTCTGCATCAGATGGAAGCAATTCTAAAGAACAGGATTACAATGTTGCACACAGACATGCTGCAGTCCATGTTTGTTAATGAAACAGTTCACACATAACAGGGATTCTGTAGTAATATTGAGTACAGTTGCAGAACTAGCATAAATGACAGTGTGCTACTGCGTGTTGGTTCAGTGATATCCCAAGAAGAAGGAATATATAGAAGATCAGTAATGATCAATAAGATGGTCATTAACCAGCTATAACAAATCAAAAATGATCTTCTATTCATATAGTTAACTAATAAAAGCTATTACGACCATGTCATACAACAACTTGCAAGCAACAGTCTCTATAAGGCTGCTTACTTTCTTTCATGGTGCCACTTTCTCACTTGTTGAACCAGTTAGATGCCCTGTTGCTGCTACCTACAGTGAAGGAAAGAAGTATTTGATCCCCTGCTGATTTTGAATGTTTGCCCACTAAAAAAGAAATTATCAGTCTAAAAATTGAATGGTAGGTGTATTGTAACACTGAGAGACAGAATAGCAACAACAAATTCCAAAGAAATGCATGTCTAACAAATGATGCACTGATTTGCACATTCATGAGGGAAATAAGTATTTGATCCCCTATCATTCAGCAAGTTTTCTGGCTACCAGGTGTCTTTCATACAGGTAACAAGCTGAGATTAGAAGCAGTCTCTTAAAGGGAGTGCTGCTAATCTCATTTTGTTACCTGTATAAAAGACACTTGTCCACAGGAGCAATCAAACAATCACATTCCAAACTCTCCACCATGGCAAAGACCACAGAGCTGTCCAAGGATGTCAGGGACAAGATTGTAGACCTACACAAGGCTGGACTGGGCTACCAAACTATCACCAAGCAGTTTGGTGAGAAGCTGAGAACAGTTGGTGCAATCATTCACAAATGGAAGAAACACAAAACAACTGTCAGTCTCCCTAGGTCTGGTGCACCATGCAAGATCTCACCTTGTGGAGTGTCAATGATCATGAGAACAGTGAGGAATCATCCCATAACTAAACGTGAGGGTCTTGTCAATAATCTCCAGGCAGCTGGGACCACTGTTACCAAGAAAATAATTGGTAACACGCTACACCGACAAGGATTAAAATCCTGCAGTGCCCGCAAGGTCCCTCTGCTCAAGGAAGCACATGTCCAGGCCCTTCTGAAGTTTGCCACTGAACATCTGAATGATGCAGAGGAGGACTGTTTGAAAGTGTTGTGGTCACGAGACCAAAATCGAGTTCTTTGGCATCAACTCATCTCGCCGTGTTTGTAGGAGGTGGAATGCTGCCTATGACCCCAAGAACACCATCCCAACTGTCAAACGTGGTGGAATCATTCTGCTTTGGGGGTGTTTTTCTGCTAAGGGGACAGGACAACTGCACAGCATCAGAGGGACAATGGATGGGGCAATCTACCATCAAATCTTGGGTGAAAACCTTCTTCCCTTAGCCAGGGCATTGAAAATGGGTCGTGGATGGGTGTTCCAGCATGACAATGACCCAAAACACACAGCCAAGGCAACAAAGGAGTGGCTCAAGAAGAAGCTCATTAAGGTCCTGGAATGGCCTAACCCGGGTGTCGGCAACCCGCGGCTCCAGAGCCGCATGCGGCTCTTTTTCATCTTTGCTGCGGCTCCGGAGCACACTGCCCACCAGGTGGTCGGCAAGCCGCAGATCGCGAGCCACATGCGGCTCTTCTGTGTGCCGGGCGCCCGCTCCCCTCCCTCCTCAAAAATCCGGCCCGCGGAGCGTGGAACATTGGCTGTCAGGATGTAGGTGGGGCAGCCAGGATGTAGGCGGGGCAGAGTGACGAACTCCTCTCTCAGTCCGCCCTGAAGACCAGAACGGCGTGGGAACACAGCGAGAGGAACGCGCGGAGCAAAGGTAAGTGAATTGAGACAATATGGGGGATGAATTACTATGTGGGGGATGAATTACTGTGTGGGGGATGAATTACTATGTGGGGGATGAATTACTATGTGGGGGATGAATTACTATGTGGGGGATGAATTACTATGGGGAATGAATTACTATGTGGGGGATGAATTACTATGGGGGAAGAATTACTATATGGGGGATGAATTACTATGGGGGAAGAATTACTATATGGGGGATGAATTACTATGGGGGAAGAATTACTATATGGGGGATGAATTACTATATGGGGGATGAATTACTATGGGGGATGAATTACTATGGGGGATGAATTACTATGTGGGGGATGAATTACTATGTGGGGGATGAATTACTATATGGGGGATGAATTACTATATGGGGGATGAATTACTATGGGGGATGAATTACTATATGGGGGAAGAATTACTATATGGGGGATCAATTACTATATGGGGGAAGAATTACTATATGGGGGATGAATTACTATATGGGGGATGAATTACTATGGGGGATGAATTACTATGTGGGGGATGAATTACTATGGGGGATGAATTACTATATGGGGGATGAATTACTATATGGGGGATGAATTACTATATGGGGGATAAATTACTATGGGGGATGAATTACTATATGGGAGATGTATTTTCAGTTTTAAAAATGTGGCTGTCAAAATAAATTTCAATCGTGGTTTTGGCGAGATTTGGCTCAGTTGAAAAAAAAGGTTGCCCACCACTGACCTAAGGCTATGATTGTGATTATGAAGATACACTGTGGCCCTGATTAACACTTTGCTTACTGGGCCCTTAAACCCCCTTCATGACCAGAGTGCTTTTTGCAATATATGCAGTGTCGGATTTGTTATAAATGTTGCAATGGTTTTGCGGCTCCCAGTCTTTTTTTTCCCTTCGGAAACGGGTCCAAGTGGCTCTTTATGTCTTAAAGGTTGCAGACCCCTGGCCTAACCAGTCTCCAGACCCTAATCCAATTGAAAATCTGTGGAGGGAGCTGAAAGTTCAAGTTGCCAAACATCAGCCACCAAACCTTAATGACTTGGAGAGGATCTGCCAAGAGGAGTGGGACAAAATCCCTGCTGAGATGTGTGCAAACCCGGTGGCCAACTACAGGAAATGTCTGACCTCTGTGATTGCCAACAACCAATTTGCCACTAAGTATTAAGTCATGTTTTGTGAAGGGGATCAAATACTTCTTTCCCTCATGAACATGCAAATCGGTGCATAATTTGTTAGATATGCATTTCCTTTAAATTTTTTGTTGCTATTCTGTCTCTCAGTGTTATATAGTCCAGCATTTACTGAAAATCATTGCTCTGGATCAGGCTCCTGTTAGTGCCAGTGGTGGGCAATGATTGCGCAATGTCTGCACAATCTCTTGTAGTCTCAACCAAAGGTGTGTGACAGGGTGATAACATAGGAGTACAACTGGAAAATGGTTGTCGCCCCATAACAGAATACCTACCAAGCACCCTATTGGCATGATCTCCAGATATTATTTTGATCATTTTAGTGAAATCTGCATATTTAAAAGGACTGATAGCAAATTTTGAAATTACATTAACATGTTAAAGCTTTTATGAGATTTAAGTGATTAAGTTTAGATCTACTTTTATCTGGTCTACATTAATAGGTCTTCCTGCTTCAGTTGTGTAAACATAAGAGCAATTTTCTGGTCCACTGAGGTACATATAACGTCTTTTACCTTTTGGGTTGCACTGCCACCTACTGGAGTTCTGGCTACTGGCAAACAAAAAACCTGTAGGCCTGCCAAGGGTATAACCCCTTCTACTGCCAGCATGGCTACGTTTTTGCTAGTTTCTTGGGTGATAGAAATCTTTTTTTCAGCTCTGCAGTTGTAAGTCTAACTTGTGATTTTTTTCCAACAATATTTTTCATCATATTTTTCTATCTTGTATCTGTATCACTGCTGAAGGTTTTCTCTTCTCTTTGCAGCTATTCGTGTAGTCATGCTCAACTTGGCTTTTGTAGTACCACATCTTGATCCCACTCGACTGGACATTGCAGGGTTAGCCTGGAAATGTCCTTCAGACATTTTATTCCAGGAATCTTTCTGGATACAGTTCTAGTAATAGCTACAGTGGGGATCGAAAGTTTGGGCACCCCAGCTAAAAATTTGTATTAATGTGCATAAAGAAGCCAAGGAAAGATGGAAAAATCTCCAAAAGGCATCAAATTACAGATTAGACATTCTTATAATATGTCAACAAAAGTTAGATTTTATTTCCATCATTTACACTTTCAAAATAACAGAAAACAAAAAAATGGCGTCTGCAAAAGTTTGGGCACCCTGCAGAATTTATAGCATGCACTGCTGGGGTGCCCAAACTTTCGATCCCCACTGTAGCTGTGGGGCACTTTCTAGGTTCAGAGCGGCTGGCAGTGCATATGTGCTTGCCCTGTCTCTGGAAACTCAGTCAGTGTAGGCTAACCGGGCAGAGTGCCTGTGTTGTAAGTGCTTAGCGGCATATTTCCCTGCTTCCTGCTGACTTTTCCGTAAAATGTTTTTTTGCTTTGGGACTGAACATCATTTGCTGAGTGAAGCATTGCATGCACACCCTTCTTGCTTTCTTTCCTGCCACACAGTATAGAGGAAGCATCATTCAACTGTTTCTCCATTTACAAAGAACCATGTGAAACTTAGTTCTTTGAACTGTCCCTGCTGCCTGCCTACAATGACTTTGGTCACCTCCGGCAATACGACCCTCTGGTCATTGACCCTTACCCTGAATATGGGTGTAACATGTTAAGAAAGGTAAACTTATCTATTAAGGTCAGTGTTCATGATGCAACAATAAGAGACACTGGGCAAAAAATGGCATCCGTGGGAGAATTCTGAGGCAAAAGCCCACTGCTGACCAAAAAACACAAAGGCTTGTCTCACATTTGTCAAACAACATCTTGATTGTCCCCAAAACGTATGAGCAAATATTCTGTGGACTGATAAGACAAAAGTTTAACTTTTTGGAAGGCGTGCATCCCATTACATCTGGTGTAAAACTAACATAGCATTACATAAAAATAACATCATACCAACAGTCAAACATGGTGGTGGCAGTATGATGGTCTGGGGCTGCTTTGCAACTTCAGGACCTGGTCAACTTCCCATAATTGATGGACCCATGAGTTCTGCACACTGCCAGAACATCTTGAAGGAGAACGTCCAGCCATCAGTTTGTGAACTTAAGCTCAAGCGCACTTAGATTATGTAGTAGGACAATGATCTGGTCTGGGGCTGCTTTGCACCTGGACGACTTTCCATAATTGATGGAATCATGAATTCTGCGTTCTAACCAGAAAATCCTGAAGGAAAATGTCCGGCCATCAGTTTGTGACTTCAAGATCACTTGGGTTATCCAGTAGGACAATGATTTGAAACACACTAGCAAGTCTATTTTTTATTTTTTTTTTTTATTACAGGTACTTATATAACACTGTCAATTTATGCAGCGCTTTACATATACAGCTGTGTTCAAAATAATAGCAGTGTGTTGAAAAAAGTGAATAAAGCTCAAAATCCTTCTAATAGCTTTTTTTTCCATAAACACAAATGCATTGGGAACACTACACATTCTATTCCAAATCAAAACATGAAGAAAAATATATCAAATTTGTGTTGTTCCTCTAAAAAAAATTGAAGAAAAGTGGATATTAGACGGTTCAAAAAAAATAGCAGTGTTTGTATTCTTCTTTACAAACTCAAACATTCACTATATAAACTGAAAAATGTTTGAAGATTTTGCTTTCCTTTGAATCACTTAAATAATATTTAGTTGTATAAGCACTGTTTCTGAGAACTGCTGTACATCTGTGTTGCATGGAGTCAACCAACTTCTGGCCCCTGTGAACAGGTATTCCAGCCCAGGATGATTGGACTACATTCCACAGTTCTTCTCTATTTCTTGGTTTTGCCTCAGAAACTGCATTTTTGATGTCACCCCACAAATTTTCTATTGGATTAAGATCTGGGGATTGGGCTGGCCACTCCATAACGTCAATCTTGTTGGTCTGGAACCAAGATGTTGCACATTTACTGGTGTGTTTGGTGTCGTTTTCTTGTTGAAACACCCATTTCAAGGGCATTTCCTCTTCAATATAAGACAGCATGACCTCTTCAAGTATTCTGATGTATTCAAACTCATCCATGATCCCTGGTATGCGATAAATAGGCCCAACACCGTAGTATGAGAAACATCCCCATATCATGATGCTTGCGCAACCATGCATTACTGTCTTCACAGTGTACTGTGGCTTGAATTCAGTGTTTGGAGGTCGTCTGACAAACTGTCTCCGGCCACTAGATCCAAAAAGAACAATCTTACTTTCATCAGTCCACAAAATGTTGCGCCATTTCTCTTTAGGCCAGTCAATGTGCTCTTTGGCAAATTGTAACCTCTTCAGCACATGTCTTTTTTTCAACAGTGGGACTTTGCGGAGGCTTCTCGCAGACAGGTTGGCTTCACATAGGCGTCTTCTAATTGTAACAGTAATCACAGGGAACTTTAGAAATAAAAAGAGGTATCTCCTGTGCCTCCAGATAAACTACTAGGATACAGCAGCCAGCACTACTGGTGCCACAATCTAAGCACCCACAATAAGCAGGGAATGGAAGTAGAAAACAGTGCGGCGCTTATATAGCCTTACAGCCCTAGATGTAATACAAATGACTTATCACATATAACTATTGAGTGATATATGCGTGATACACACAATAGAGTGACTAAAACACAATGACATGAATAGTGTCCATGTGAAAAATAAAGTCATGCAGGTGTACACTGCAAGTGCCAATCATCAGACAGGTGGAGTGCCCCCCTCCTCAAATAGATGGAGTGCCAATCTGTCGACACTACAGGTGCCAATCCTCAGACAGGTGGAGTGCCCCCTCACCTTCCTGCCCAGGCCCCACAGGACCAACGAGCCTTGGGTATATAATCGCTCTATACCCCTGAGCGTGGATGGATCCCTCTGCTGATGGATTCCCCGAATGATAGTATTAGACTTCTCCTCCTCTTAGTTCCTATGCAGATCGTTGGTGGTATCGGTGAGTCTCCCCCCCTCACGAGCACAAATGAGGAAAGAGAGCTTGCATAGTGTAAAACCACTTTATTCAAACAGTAAAAGATGAAATACGTACTCACATGCTTCTCAAACAAATCAGGCCTTTACACCACTCAGAGGGTGTACTGTATTCGGGACCAGGTGCACCAAGATGGCGCCCGCGCCGGATATAACGTCAGAACGTTCGGTCGGTGAAGCTCCTCCCTTTAGACCTTCTTTGATCTTCCTGGAGCTGATTGTTGGCTGAGTCCTTGCCATTTTGGCTATTCTCCTATCCATTCAAATACTCTACTACACCTGCTAGTAAATTATTTGCCATGTAGAAATATCATTTCTACCAAAAACAGTGATTGATCAGGTTAGTGATGTATGACTGCTATTATTTTGGACACAACTGTATATATTATACTTTCACATCTGTCCCAACCCCTTAAGGAATGTACAAGCTAAGGTCCCTAACTCGCATTCATACATACACATACTAGGGCCAATTTAGACAGGAGCCAGTTAACCTGCCACCATGCCTTTGGAGTGTGGGAGGAAACCAGAGTATCTGGAGGAAACTCACGCAGGCACAGGGAGAACATGCAAACTCCAGGCAGGTGGTGCCATGATTTGGATTCAAGCCAATGACCCTAGTGCTGGCAGGCGGAAGTGCTAACCATTTAGCCACTAAGTCTACTTCTGAATGGCTCAAAAAAAAAAATTAAGATTTTGGATTGGCCTAGTGAATGTCTGGAATTAAATCCAATTGAGATGCTGTGGCATGACCTTAAACAGGCCATTCATATTCAAACACCTTCTAATGTGGCTGAATTAAATCAGTTCTGCAAAGAAAAGTGGACCAAAATTCCTCCACAGCGATGTGAAAGACTCATTGCCAGTTATTGCAAACACTTGATTGCAGTTGTTGCTGCCAAGGGTGGCACAACCAGTCATTAGGGGGGCAATTACTTTTAGTATGCGTGAAGGTAAAAAACCTTGAGCCTTTACAACCACTTTAACTTACTATGTATTGCTAATACCAGTTCTGTCCTGCTTGTTACCACATATGCTTTTCTATGATATGGGCTGATACGGGACCTGTCAACTCTTAATGAGGGACTGGTAGATTTTAATATTTATGTGTACAACTATAGATATGGTAAGTACTAGTGTAGGGGTAATAAATTGGGGATTTCATTAGGTTAATGTTTGAATCAAAGGACTAAGTTTTTAAGGTTAATGTTAATGTTTAGTTGGTTACATTTTAGGGCTAGGGTAAGGTTCAATGTGAAGACCCATTCATTTTGCCTATTCAGTCATTTGCAAGGAGCACTGTCATATGAAAGATGGTATGACTTTATCAACTCTGTAAACCGACAATATCTGACACAAAGCTTCCACAGGGTTAGGGCTACAGAGCAACAGGGTATTGGGCAGTGCAGGAATGGGGAGTATAAATGTGTTGGGAAAGGGGGGACTAAAAACACTCACTTTGCCCTAAATGTTCGCAGCATGGATGTTGATGCTGCTCCTGCTTATGTACAGTACAGAGAGAGAGTGTTGTCACTCTTGGACAGAAGAAGGATTTTCCCCAAGTTTTAGGGCAACATACTAAAGCAAGAAAAACATAATTTTTATTACAAATATTCAAAGACATCCATTTTTCATAGAACAATGGTTAAAAAACAACAAATATAAGATGGCTGAAGTAGCAAGTGCAATCTTGATGTAACAATAGAACCTTCTTCCAAATGGACTCACTCTTGGACAGTAGTGTGTTACTGGCAGGAACCTCACGTGAAAATGGAAAAAAAAAGCTTATGCTGCCACCATATATAGGCACTAGAAATCTGTAATGCTTTGAAACGTTGTTTTTGGGATTAGATACATGTAATTCTATCTCCCATCCTCCTTCTGCAGACACCTGGCACTGCAACAACCTACTAACTTCTACTACCTTTTAGTACATTTGCACTCTCAGCCATCATTTACACCTCCTGATGATGTTTGCTTACTTCTTATTCAAACTTAATCCTTTTCATATAAATATTGAATAGTTCTGTGCTAAATACCAGGAAGTTTGGGATTAAAATTGGGCTATTAATTACCTGTTTTAACCAATATTTAACTTCTTCTCCACTATGTTGGTTAATCGCTTTTATGAATCATTAACTATATGTAATAACAAAAGCCGGGTACACTGACTCTAACAAAATGTATATAAAAGAGTTAGCTGTTGGAAGATATAGTTGTTGAAAGATTGCTCTTTGGAATGATAATGGCATAAACATACAGGTCCTTATTGGTTAAACATGAACATTTACAAACTGAGCACACCCTCCTGATGCCTACATTATCTTAGGGGAACATTAGCTATTAGTCAGAAAAGTGTAACCTGGCCTTTGGCCTTTAGTTATACATGCACTTTGTGGCTTATTTATAAATCAGTACATGTGACTTTCACTAAACATTTATTTATGGTGTTTCAATCCCAGTCATTAACCACTTACCCTTTGGGGCAAATTTTTCATTTTTCACACTCATGTTAAAATAAAAATGGTAAAGACTTTCAATGACATTATACCATAGAGATGAAAAATTTCAACCATTCTACCTTTTCTTTAACTATCCCTCTGCTAAGTTCTAGGTAACAGGATAAATAATAAAAAACTATATGAGGATTTTTCATTGGAGATGGGTTAAAGGCCTCATGCACACAGGACGTTTTGTAAACATTCCTCCTCTTGGCAGCAGCGTTTTGGCAGAAAAAACACCTGACGCTTGAAAAGACGTCTAACGCTTTTACAAGCATGTAGGTGCGTTTACAGGCTTCCAGCATTTGGGGTTAATTTCATTAGTCAGAATAATAATTTATTGTGGCCATTGAAATGAATTAACGTTCAAGCGCTAAATGCACCTAACGTTAACACGCGTTAGACACCTTTAGACACGTTTACACACACCAAGCGTTTTTTTCTGCCAAAATGCTGCTTCTGGAAGCACTGGCTGTGTGTTTTTTTACAGCTCATAATAGCCTCCTGCTACTGAAAACTTCTAAAGGTTTGTGTGTGCATGGACACATAGGATAATATGGAGAGGCGTTTGAAAGCTGTAAAAAAAAACAAAAACAAAAAAACTCCTGGCATCCCTAAAAGTGGCTACAAATCACCCTGTGTGCATGAGGCCTAATGACTTTATTTTTGGTTGGGTATGATATTGCACTATCCTTATGAATGCTTTTGAATGCCCATTCCGAGACGTAGTTATTCATGTATCATTGTATGTACATGTTTTTTTCTTTTTTTTAATTTTTGTGATATGTCTATCACATCCAAAATAATGAATTTACAAAAAAAAATAAAAATTTACGTGTTAAAATGGAAAAAAAAAGTTGGGGAACAGGCAGGATTTTTAATGCAGAAGAGACCTACTGATGTATTATGTCTCGTCTGCATTTAAGCTTCTTACCTGTCTGCCGCCATACACAATTTTTCAACAATGCATGCATGTGCAAGAGTGACCTCACCTAGACCCAGCCAATTAAAATGTCTGGAGTTCTGTACCTGGAAGCCTCATGGCAGCTGGCAGGAAGCTCTGAGGCACTGCAGCGCTGGAATGAATGTAAGTATAGTTCCACTTTAAAACCATCAGAACAGTTTATGTGTTCTGAATGCAGAGGCCCTGTAGAATAAAATGATGTATGGTTGGCATTTTTTATGTTGTATGATATCTGCACAACTGTTTATTAAATCTTTATTTTTAGGATAAAAATACACTAAAATGAATTTTTGATGTGGTTGTGTTGAATAAATAGATAACAAATATGTAAATTCTTAAAACTGTGTGAATCCGGGAGATGGTAAAAAATAGTACCCAAAATTATCAATGAAGTATGCTTTAATGCCTTTACAGCTCATCAGTTTAGCACGAGGAACCTAGAATTATTCCTCTCACCCCAGTGTGTGCGGTAATATATGCAATGTGGCCAGTGGTATATCTTTGGTTTTGTGCTGCCCTAGGCAAGACTAAAATTGGGCTCCCCCCCATCTAAATTTGTCCCACCCGTTCTTGTTTAAGATCCACCCCTTCATCTGGAAAGTCGCTCCTTCCTCTATTAGAGCTCCACCTCAGGAGTTGGTCAGAGACTGCAGATGTTGTACAGGAGATGGTCAGAGACTGCAGATGTTGTACAGGAGATGGTCAGAGACTGCAGACATAATGCAGGAGATGGTCAGAGATTGCAGACATTGAACAGGAGATGGGCAGATAATGCAGACATAGTACAGGAGACGGTCAGAGATTGCAGACATAGTACAGAAGATGGGCACTGCTGAGAATGCCCTCCCGCCCGAGCACTGCTGAGATGCCACTAGTCCCTTCTGCCTGGGGGCGACGCCACCACCCTGAAAAATGCCGCCCAAGGAAAATGCCTTGTTTGCCTTGCGGTAGATGCACTCCTGCATGTGGCAAAATAGCTTACATAAACATTTGCATTTTACACGAGTGTTTGCATTCATATGTGTGAGGGGCAATGGGAGTGCTTTTAATTGTGTTCTATTTTATTATAATACTTTTTTAAACACTTTTTTTCTTTTACTTTCAGCATTTACCTTTATTGCTAGAACAGGGGCACTAGCAAGTCCCTGAAGTGATAGCATTGGCCAGATGACAGGTACCCTTATGTAGACATCTTCCCTGCCCTCTGCTGCAACAGATTGTGCTAGATTCACTATGTTCCTGGCTTTTCAGCTGGGATTTTGATAGCTCTGAACCCAGAATGCTTAGAGCTGAGCTGTTCTAGGTTCACAGTTGGTAGAGGAGATCAAAGGACAGATGTTTCCCAAGCTCTTTTTTACTCTTCATCATGTCATTTGTAATGGTCCTGGGAGAAGCAGGGAGAGTTCAGGAACCACTGAAAGTGAGGGTACAGCATAGAGATGAGCGAAGTATTCAAAAATTAGATTCAGCTGATTCGGCGAATTCGAGGAATAAATTCGATTCGAGGCGAATATATTCGCTGCGAATTTAACTTTAAAAAGGGTGTTTCTAGGCTTCAGAGAGCCTTTATATTAGTGCAGAACACTGTACCTTTAATTTAAATGCCCTTGGAGTCTGCTGGGGAAGAGAAATAATACTGTCAGTCAGTATGACATGCAGATGAGTGCCGTCGATCTTAGAATCACCGCACACTTCACTCATTTGGGCAGTCACGGGGCCAAAACCAGAGTGTGGAGCCACAGTGTGGCGGTGGAGGCAGCAGCAATGGTAGGCCATACAGCACCCTATGACAAAATGGAACCCACCAGCAGTGTGAGGAGACCTGAAAGTGGCACATGGCAGAGTGTGGCGATGGAGACAGCAGCAATGGGAGGCCGTACAGGGACCCATGACACACTCTGGACCTGGCAGCAGCATGAGGAGGCGGTACAGGGGCCCATGACAGATTACGGGCCTGGCAGCAGCAAGAGGAGTCGGTACGGGGGCCCATGGCAGATTACGGGCCTGGCAGCAGCAATGGGAGGCCCGTAATCTGCCAGCACCCTATGACAAAATGGAACCCACCAGCAGTGTGAGGAGACCTGAAAGTGGCACATGGCAGAGTGTGGCGATGGAGACAGCAGCAATGGGAGGCCGTACAGGGACCCATGACACACTCTGGACCTGGCAGCAGCATGAGGAGGCGGTACAGGGGCCCATGACAGATTACGGGCCTGGCAGCAGCATGAGGAGTCGGTACGGGGGCCCATGGCAGATTACGGGCCTGGCAGCAGCAATGGGAGGCCCGTAATCTGCCAGCACCCTATGACAAAATGGAACCCACCAGCAGTGTGAGGAGACCTGAAAGTGGCACATGGCAGAGTGTGGCGATGGAGACAGCAGCAATGGGAGGCCGTACAGGGACCCATGAGAGACTCTGGACCTGGCAGCAGCATGTGGAGGCGGTAGAGGGGCCCATGACAGATTACGGGCCTGGCAGCAGCATGAGGAGTCGGTACGGGTGCCCATGGCAGATTACGGGCCTGGCAGCAGCAATGGGAGGCCGTACAGGGACCCATGACACACTCTGGACCTGGCAGTAGCATGAGGAGGCGGTACAGGGGCCCATGACAGATTACGGGCCTGGCAACAGCATGAGGAGTCGGTACGGGGGCCCGTGGCAGATTACGGGCCTGGCAGCAGCAATGGGAGGCCCGTAATCTGCCAGCACCCTATTACAAAATGGAACCCACCAGCAGTGTGAGGAGACCTGAAAGTGGCACATGGCAGAGTGTGGCGATGGAGACAGCAGCAATGGGAGGCCGTACAGGGACCCATGAGAGACTCTGGACCTGGCAGCAGCATGAGGAGGCGGTACGGGGGCCCATGGCAGATTACGGGCCTGGCAGCAGCAATGGGAGGCCCGTAATCTGCCAGCACCCTATGACAAAATGGAACACACCAGCAGTGTGAGGAGACCTGAAAGTGGCACATGGCAGAGTGTGGCGATGGATGGAGACAGCAGCAATGGGAGGCCGTACAGGGACCCATGAGAGACTCTGGACCTGGCAGCAGCATGAGGAGGCGGTACGGGGGCCCATGGCAGATTACGGGCCTGGCAGCAGCAATGGGAGGCCCGTAATCTGCCAGCACCCTATGACAAAATGGAACACACCAGCAGTGTGAGGAGACCTGAAAGTGGCACATGGCAGAGTGTGGCGATGGAGACAGCAGCAATGGGAGGCCGTACAGGGACCCATGACAGATTACGGGCCTGGCAGCAGCATGAGGAGGCGGTACAGGGGCCCATGACAGATTACGGGCCTGGCAGCAGCAATGGGAGGCCCGTAATCTGCCAGCACCCTATGACAAAATGGAACACACCAGCAGTGTGAGGAGACCTGAAAGTGGCACATGGCAGAGTGTGGCGATGGAGACAGCAGCAATGGGAGGCCGTACAGGGACCCATGAGAGACTCTGGACCTGGCAGCAGCATGAGGAGGCGGTACGGGGGCCCATGGCAGATTACGGGCCTGGCAGCAGCAATGGGAGGCCCGTAATCTGCCAGCACCCTATGACAAAATGGAACACACCAGCAGTGTGAGGAGACCTGAAAGTGGCACATGGCAGAGTGTGGCGATGGAGACAGCAGCAATGGGAGGCCGTACAGGGACCCATGACAGATTACGGGCCTGGCAGCAGCATGAGGAGGCGGTACAGGGGCCCATGACAGATTACGGGCCTGGCAGCAGCAATGGGAGGCCCGTAATCTGCCAGCACCATATGACAAAATGGAACACACCAGCAGTGTGAGGAGACCTGAAAGTGGCACATGGCAGAGTGTGGCGATGGAGACAGCAGCAATGGGAGGCCGTACAGGGACCCATGAGAGACTCTGGACCTGGCAGCAGCATGAGGAGGCGGTACGGGGGCCCATGGCAGATTACGGGCCTGGCAGCAGCAATGGGAGGCCCGTAATCTGCCAGCACCCTATGACAAAATGGAACACACCAGCAGTGTGCGGAGACCTGAAAGTGGCACATGGCAGAGTGTGGCGATGGAGACAGCAGCAATGGGAGGCCGTACAGGGACCCATGACAGATTACGGGCCTGGCAACAGCATGAGGAGGCGGTACAGGGGCCCATGACAGATTACGGGCCTGGCAGCAGCAATGGGAGGCCCGTAATCTGCCAGCACCCTATGACAAAATGGAACACACCAGCAGTGTGAGGAGACCTGAAAGTGGCACATGGCAGAGTGTGGCGATGGAGACAGCAGCAATGGGAGGCCGTACAGGGACCCATGACAGATTACGGGCCTGGCAGCAGCATGAGGAGGCGGTACAGGGGCCCATGACAGATTACGGGCCTGGCAGCAGCAATGGGAGGCCCGTAATCTGCCAGCACCCTATGACAAAATGGAACACACCAGCAGTGTGAGGAGACCTGAAAGTGGCACATGGCAGAGTGTGGCGATGGAGACAGCAGCAATGGGAGGCCGTACAGGGACCCATGACAGATTACGGGCCTGGCAGCAGCATGAGGAGGCGGTACAGGGGCCCATGACAGATTACGGGCCTGGCAGCAGCAATGGGAGGCCCGTAATCTGCCAGCACCCTATGACAAAATGGAACACACCAGCAGTGTGAGGAGACCTGAAAGTGGCACATGGCAGAGTGTGGCGATGGAGACAGCAGCAATGGGAGGCCGTACAGGGACCCATGAGAGACTCTGGACCTGGCAGCAGCATTAGGAGGCGGTACGGGGGCCCATGGCAGATTACGGGCCTGGCAGCAGCAATGGGAGGCCCTTAATCTGCCAGCACCCTATGACAAAATGGAACACACCAGCAGTGTGAGGAGACCTGAAAGTGGCACATGGCAGAGTGTGGCGATGGAGACAGCAGCAATGGGAGGCCGTACAGGGACCCATGAGAGACTCTGGACCTGGCAGCAGCATGAGGAGGCGGTACGGGGGCCCATGGCAGATTACGGGCCTGGCAGCAGCAATGGGAGGCCTGTAATCTGCCAGCACCCTATGACAAAATGGAACACACCAGCAGTGTGAGGAGACCTGAAAGTGGCACATGGCAGAGTGTGGCGATGGAGACAGCAGCAATGGGAGGCTGTACAGGGACCCATGAGAGACTCTGGACCTGGCAGCAGCATGAGGAGGCGGTACGGGGGCCCATGGCAGATTACGGGCCTGGCAGCAGCAATGGGAGGCCCGTAATCTGCCAGCACCCTATGACAAAATGGAACACACCAGCAGTGTGAGGAGACCTGAAAGTGGCACATGGCAGAGTGTGGCGATGGAGACAGCAGCAATGGGAGGCCGTACAGGGACCCATGACAGATTACGGGCCTGGCAGCAGCATGAGGAGGCGGTACAGGGGCCCATGACAGATTACGGGCCTGGCAGCAGCAATGGGAGGCCCGTAATCTGCCAGCACCCTATGACAAAATGGAACACACCAGCAGTGTGAGGAGACCTGAAAGTGGCAAATGGCAGAGTGTGGCGATGGAGACAGCAGCAATGGGAGGCCGTACAGGGACCCATGACAGATTACGGGCCTGGCAGCAGCAATGGGAGGCCCATAATCTGCCAGCACCCTATGACAAAATGGAACACACCAGCAGTGTGAGGAGACCTGAAAGTGGCACATGGCAGAGTGTGGCGATGGAGACAGCAGCAATGGGAGGCCGTACAGGGACCCATGAGAGACTCTGGACCTGGCAGCAGCATGAGGAGGCGGTACAGGGACCCATGACAGATTACGGGCCTGGCAGCAGCATGAGGAGGCGGTACAGGGGCCCATGGCAGATTACGGGCCTGGCAGCAGCAATGGGAGGCCCGTAATCTGCCAGCACCCTATGACAAAATGAAACCCACCAGCAGTGTGAGGAGACCTGAAAGTGGCACATGGCAGAGTGTGGCGATGGAGACAGCAGCAATGGGAGGCCGTACAGGGACCCATGAGAGACTCTGGACCTGGCAGCAGCATTAGGAGGCGGTACGGGGGCCCATGGCAGATTACGGGCCTGGCAGCAGCAATGGGAGGCCCTTAATCTGCCAGCACCCTATGACAAAATGGAACACACCAGCAGTGTGAGGAGACCTGAAAGTGGCACATGGCAGAGTGTGGCGATGGAGACAGTAGCAATGGGAGGCCGTACAGGGACCCATGAGAGACTCTGGACCTGGCAGCAGCATGAGGAGGCGGTACGGGGGCCCATGGCAGATTACGGGCCTGGCAGCAGCAATGGGAGGCCCGTAATCTGCCAGCACCCTATGACAAAATGGAACACACCAGCAGTGTGAGGAGACCTGAAAGTGGCACATGGCAGAGTGTGGCGATGGAGACAGCAGCAATGGGAGGCTGTACAGGGACCCATGAGAGACTCTGGACCTGGCAGCAGCATGAGGAGGCGGTACGGGGGCCCATGGCAGATTACGGGCCTGGCAGCAGCAATGGGAGGCCCGTAATCTGCCAGCACCCTATGACAAAATGGAACACACCAGCAGTGTGAGGAGACCTGAAAGTGGCACATGGCAGAGTGTGGCGATGGAGACAGCAGCAATGGGAGGCCGTACAGGGACCCATGACAGATTACGGGCCTGGCAGCAGCATGAGGAGGCGGTACAGGGGCCCATGACAGATTACGGGCCTGGCAGCAGCAATGGGAGGCCCGTAATCTGCCAGCACCCTATGACAAAATGGAACACACCAGCAGTGTGAGGAGACCTGAAAGTGGCAAATGGCAGAGTGTGGCGATGGAGACAGCAGCAATGGGAGGCCGTACAGGGACCCATGACAGATTACGGGCCTGGCAGCAGCAATGGGAGGCCCGTAATCTGCCAGCACCCTATGACAAAATGGAACACACCAGCAGTGTGAGGAGACCTGAAAGTGGCACATGGCAGAGTGTGGCGATGGAGACAGCAGCAATGGGAGGCCGTACAGGGACCCATGAGAGACTCTGGACCTGGCAGCAGCATGAGGAGGCGGTACAGGGACCCATGACAGATTACGGGCCTGGCAGCAGCATGAGGAGGCGGTACAGGGGCCCATGGCAGATTACGGGCCTGGCAGCAGCAATGGGAGGCCCGTAATCTGCCAGCACCCTATGACAAAATGAAACCCACCAGCAGTGTGAGGAGACCTGAAAGTGGCACATGGCAGAGTGTGGCGATGGAGACATGGGCCCCCTGGCCACGCTTGACTTTCTGGCCACATAGTCAACATACGGCTACGTTTACTTCCTCGGGCGGCTTGACGAAAAATTGCCACACCGCCGAGTAGGAAACTTTGCCCCCGCTACTCCTCACTGGCTGACTGCTACTTCCTCCGTGCACACCGGCACCACTACTGGCCGTGGTGGTAGGCTGCAGTGGAGCTGGTGCTCTACTCCGTGGCCGTTTGCCTCCACTGACACTGCTGCGACCCTGCTGCCTCCTGGGCAACCCACCGACTGTTTTGCTCGCTGCCAAGCTGGCACCCTCTTCTCCTGATGATGCGGAAGCAATAGCCTGATGACGACGAGGCTGCCAAGTGCGATCAGCCTCATCATCATCAATTAGGGTCTCCGCCTCACTACTAGCCCCCTCGGCTGCGTGTGGGTCAGGAGACAGACCTGTCTCTAGACCGGCTACCGAGCCATTCTCCTCGCCAGTACTTCTTCGCCTGGCTGCTGAAGAGGCGGATGTCTCCCCCCGTTCCTGACCGCCCTCTGTTAGCTCTTCCTCACTGTACAGTGGGGCTGAGCCCACAGCATGCGATACTTCGCTTGGTGAGGGAACACCAAAGGACAGGGGCAGGTAGAGGACACGTGATTTCAGTGGGCTTGCTCTCGGGCCATGCCAACTAACGGTTGTGTCTGACGTACCCACCGACCGTTGGCTGTAGGTGTCAGAGGTGACCTGGGAAGAGGAAGACGACCGAGCCAACCAATCGATGACGGCAGGGTTGTCGGTGGAGACACGACCGCTGGATGACACCGGGAGCACTGGCTCTGGCTGCGACTAGTGCTGCCTCGACCCCTTCCTCTGCTGCCACGTCTGCTCGCTCCTAAAACATGGCCTCCTCTGACACTCCTCTGCGTGTTGTCTGACATACTCTTTAATTCAACGATTCTGTGTCCCTGAGTAACGATTCTGTGTCCCTGAGTAACAATTCTGTGTCCCTGAGTAACAATTCTGTGTCCCTCAGTAACAATTCTGTGTCTGTCCCTGAGTAACAATTCTGTGTCCCTCAGTAACAATTCTGTGTCCCTCAGTAACAATTCTGTGTCCCTCAGTAACAATTCTGTGTCCCTCAGTAACAATTCTGTGTCTGTCCCTGAGTAACAATTCTGTGTCCCTCAGTAACAATTCTGTGTCCCTCAGTAACAATTCTGTGTCTGTCCCTGAGTAACAATTCTGTGTCCCTCAGTAACAATTCTGTGTCCCTCAGTAACAATTCTGTGTCCCTGAGTAACAATTCTGTGTCCCTCAGTAACAATTCTGTGTCTGTCCCTGAGTAACAATTCTGTGTCCCTGAGTAACAGTTCTGTGTCCCTGAGTAACAGTTCTGTGTCCCTGAGTAACAGTTCTGTGTCCCTGAGTAACAGTTCTGTGTCCCTGAGTATCAATTCTGTGTCCCTCAGTAACAATTCTGTGTCCCTCAGTAACAATTATGTCTGTCCCTGAGTAACAATTCTGTGTCCCTCAGTAACAATTCTGTGTCCCTCAGTAACAATTCTGTGTCTGTCCCTGAGTAACAGTTCTGTGTCCCTGAGTATCAATTCTGTGTCCCTCAGTAACAATTCTGTGTCCCTCAGTAACAATTCTGTCTGTCCCTGAGTAACAATTCTGTGTCCCTGAGTAACAGTTCTGTGTCCCTGAGTAACAGTTCTGTGTCCCTCAGTAACAATTCTGTGTCTGTCCCTGAGTAACAGTTCTGTGTCCCTGAGTAACAGTTCTGTGTCCCTAAGTAACGATTCTGTGTCCCTAAAGTATCTGTGGCCCTAACTCTGTCCCTAATACAGAGAGGTCTGTCTCTCTTGAATGACCGGAGGCAAATGGAGAATTGTAAGATGGCCGCAATTTATAGCTCCACCATTACACAGTGCTGGCTGGCTGGCTGCTGATTGGCTAATGCGATCACATGTCATGAATGAATGCATTATGGGTCAGCGCGCCTTGTCTGCGTGCCTTCCCAGAGATCCCCGCTCCGTCGCCACACATGTCGCCGCCATTTTTGGAAAAATTTCGATTCGCGCATCCGAAGTCTGCTAATTTTCGGATTCGACGCAAATTTTTTCTAATATTCGAAACGAATTCCACTTCGCCAAGTTCGATTCGCTCATCTCTAGTACAGCAAAGGTGGTGCAGCACACCACAAGCACATAAAGTGATTGGGTGGCTCTATAGCTGCCCAGATCACTTTACATAAAGGCCCAGAGTCTATTGAGCAAAACTGAAGCTGTGAGCTCAGACTTTCAGTGTATTAGACAAACCCAAAGAGCTGAAATATGTCTAGAAAGATTCACCTGCAGTGAATGTTTGGAGAATGTCTGATTTAATGTTTTAATAATATGTCCCTTTAAGTTTTACATTTTATCCGCAATTCAGCTTGCTTGATAAAGAAGATTAAAAAGCAATCCAACTTTGATGTAGAAAGGGATAATTGTAAAGGTGAGAAGGATGTGTGAAGAGGGTAATATACAGTATATCTTTCAAAGTCATGGTGGGATATGCATGTAGGATCTGTGGATAAAATGTGCAGTTTTTATAAAGTGTGTTAGTGCGCCTTACACATTCATGAGAATATCTATATCACCCAGAGTGTTTTAGTACAAACAAATGGTAATGTTAATACTTTTTAAACAAAAGCATCAGCTACAATGGCTGACACTAATGGCTCCGGTATTATACACTGTTTCAGAATACTTTTGAATACCTTTGACAGTTTGTGTCAAAGGTATTCAAAATATAGATCATGCAGATGGAGGATTTGAAGACACAAACCCCTAGAGAGCCCCATCACTACTTTGGTGGTCTTATTAACCATATATGAAATGTCAAGAAGTAGTGATGTGCCAATGTATTTGTGTTTATTATTTTGAATCACGTAGAAAAGTATGTATTTAAACTGGAAAAATATTCCAAAAATGATTTGTGGCAGATGAAGGAATGCTCTGACCCTGATTTCCGCTCCACTCCACTCCACTCTGAAGCAACATGGGCATATAAAACACACAAACGCATAATGCAGTATATCCTTATATAGAAGATTTATTTACAAAAAACAATATTGCACTCACATTTGAATAAAAGAAGACAGGCATCGTACTCTCTTAGGCTACGTTCACACTAGCGTGTGCAGGCGGCAGAGAGGCGTTTGGGAAGCGTTTTTACTACTTCCCAAATGCCTCTGCCAATTCTGCACATTACAGCACATGGTGCTGTTCTAACGGGAGCGTTTGCGTCGCGGCAAAACGGACGCCTCTGGTCGAGTCAGGAGGCGTTGAAGCCTCCTATTCTAGTCTATGGTGCCGCTCCGCAAATGCCCGGCCGGCTTTTGCGGTGCGGTTGCGGGGCGTTTGCGGAAACACCATTCAAACTGCATTATAGGCGTTTGTGGGGCGTTGTTAACGCTCGGCAAATGCCTAGCAACCGCTGCTAAACCGCGCATGCAGCGTTTGCGGAACATTAAAAAACGGTCCGCAAACGCCGGACCAACGCTTGCCAAATGCTGTAGGGGCGTTTGGCAAGCGTTGGTAAAAGAGCCAAGTGTGAACAAGCCCTTAGGCTTAATGTGACGTCAGCACGTCCGCTGGCCGGAAGGAGTGCATTGCCATTTTTGTGATTGCTTCAGCTTAGAGCGTACAATGCCTGTCTTCTTTTAATCAAATGTGAGTGCAATATTGTTTTGTTTTTTTAATGAATCTTCTATATAATGATATACTGCACCATGAGTTCTTGTGTTTTACATGCCCGTGTTGCTTGGGAGTGGAGTGGAGCAGGGCCCAGGGTCAGAGTGTTCCTTCATCTGCCATGGATCAGTTTGGGGTTAACCCCCAAAGTGCTGCTGGCCTTTTCATTAATTTGAAAGCCAAATAGTTCCAGTAAGCACCCTCATGTATTTTTATTACCACCAGGACTCTGAGGTGTTTTTCCCTTCAGTGGTATTAGACTATTGGGCACTTTTCTCTTTTTAGATTTCTGGAAGCACTATTTACACATTTCTGTGGATGCTTTGCAATATTGGAGCATTTTTATGTTGAACTTTGAAGTGGTTGTAAAGGCTGTAAACCTTCTCTCTGTGTAGCATTCCCCCCCCCCCCCAATACTTACCTAAGTCTCCTCTCGATCCAGCAATGTGCACTGCAGTCTCAGCTGTCACGAGACTCCCTCTCCTCATTGGCTCCTGCTGCTGTCATTCACAGCCAGTGAGCCAATGAGAAAAGAGAGAGGGCAGGGCCCAGCTGCTGCTCCATGTTTGAATGGACACACAGGGCAGCAGCTTGGGTTACCCCCATAGCAAGCAACTTGCTGTGGGGGCACCCAACAGGAGGGAGGGGCTAGGAGTGTCGGAAGGGGATCCGAGAAGAGGAGGATCGGGTCTGCTCTGTGCAAAACAACAGATAAGTATAGACCTGTTTGTTATTTTAAAAAAAATCAAGCCTTTAGAATCACTTTACGTTTTTTTTTTAACTTTTTCTAATTTTCACTGATCACTTGTTATTGATTAGCGCTGCACTTTTGATTTATATTATGTGAGGTTTATTGTATCTTTTAACCTGGGCCAGAGCTCTTATTTATTCGTTATACATATGTTAGCAGAAAAATACACGTTTCATATAACTTGCATCAAATCAATGCTTTCTGTTACACAGCTTGCAAACTGGACCCAGATCACAGAAGTGACCATGTATATGAAGGATGTTTGTGCCAGCTTCCATCTACATTCTGATTTCTTTAAAAAAGAGCTCTGTCTGCTATCGCTTCAAATCCTGTGTGCATGTGATGTCAGTTTGAAAATCACAGGAGACTGCTCCACTCTCATACACATGCTTGAGCAAAACTTGGACGTGCTGAAAGAAGTAAGTCAAAATCATTTTATTCATTTTCTATATATCTGCCACTCTTAGAATTTTGTAATTGAAGTGTGTGTTTCACTACTATAGAGATTGCAATATCAACTTTTGGCTTATGTAATATATTGTATCATATGTTGCCTTTGATTTCTTTTCCAGAGTTTTCCATTAGAGCAGACTTTAGTCGGGCTCAGTCTGCTTTTACTACAGGCACCTGCCAGTCAGCAAAGACAGATGATGAAACTAGGTAGGATTCTTTCAGATGGGTTGTGTTTTCTTATTGAACTGCAAATTTAGCCAAACTTTTGTTTTTGAATACAGTGATAATGAGTTACAGCCTATGTCAAGTTTTTATTGTGTCCTCATTGGGCAGATTCCCCTCATTTCTTGTCCCTGTTACAGGGATCACCAATAAAGAAAGTGATAGGAAATCCAAAAGGTTACTGTCCTAAATAGATCTGGAGAAGTGTGAAATTCAATCAATGCAGACCCCTGTGACAATTATCAAAGATGGGATTTTTCATAGCGTTAGGGAGATTTTTGCTTTCCATCTTGTCTTTGGAACAGGAAATAAGGGCACATTTCCCCAGTGGTGATGGATACTGCTGACCACTGTTAAAACTGTTTTCCATTGCACCTGAAAGAAATACATTTTAGCTGGAGTAATACTTTGGCAGCATATATACACATAAGGACCTGTGTCTACAGGTTTTGCTTTTTAACAATGGGCAAAACTATTTGTTTTAGGTGCATTCTGCTTGTATTTGATATCAACTTTAGACATTTATGATATCTGAGAGTTTGTTGCAGTTGACCTGCAGTTCATCACCTTCAGACCTGCATCTGACCTTCATCAGGCTGCTTCAAACTGCTCATATGTTGACTTGTATGGAGAGATGCATTTCTGATGGTAGCAAAAGCCCACTAGAGTTGATATAACCAGAGAGGTCTACAACAGCCTTATTTGCCAGTTTTTTGGTTTCTGTAACCTGTAATATCTGTTCATACATTTTTTTCTAGTGCTTGTTTGCTTCTTCTGTGTACCTATTTCACCTCTTCAAGATCCTTTAGTGATATCTCCTTCAGGATGTTATTTTTATTGCATACCTACATTGGTCCAGTTTGACGAAATGTAAGTATGCATTACTCATACCTGATAGCCCTCCTCTCCATCTCGTCCACTCAGAGAACACCTGGTTTTTATTTAAAAAAAAAACAGAAGGTGTTTTTAAATGTCAGTGCCTAGCAAATGACCCCATATGGTCAGTATGCAGTGGAGCAGTCACTCGCATAAAACATGAACAGGACCCTAAAGATTACAGCTATCACTGTAGTATCCCAGATTACTACAGTGATTTACAAGTTCCCCAGCAGACTATCCGGTATGAGTAATGCATGCTTACATTGTGCCATGCTTGATCAATGTAGGTATGCAATACAAATAATTCCCAGAGTTTAGCTTTAAAGTGAACCTCTAAAGGCAAACTGTGGGAGCTTCCACTGATTAATTGCTTTTAAAGGGTGTCATGGCTGTCACCCTGATCTCAACTTCACTACCTAATCAGTCACCAACCTTAACCAAACATGCAAAGTAGGTTCCAGACTATTTAGGCTTCACTGGCTGCATACTTTTCTAAGGTCATTGATTTCATCGTGTTGACATCAAATTAGGAATGATAGTCCCAAACCCTTTACCTTTGAAATCAGGTTAGCAGTGGCAGCTCCCATATTTTTATTTTCAAAATTTCACTTTAACTGTGTTCACCTTCATACCAGCTGCTAGCCAGGTTCATTCATGGCTATCATATATTTTCTGATCTATTGCTAAGTTAATGAAAATGTTATGTTAGATCGTTCCCTCTCAACATATTACAAACCTTTTACGTCACTCCTAGTACTAGTAGTATATTGTAAAATGTATTGAGCATGACCTGTGTCTCCTGTTATGCTCCTATAGTGTTGTTATATTGCATAGTGCATTGTGTGTAACAATTAGATATATAATTTAGATATGTAATTTAATTTTGTAGCCCACACTGTAAAGATAGCAGCTGGAATCTTATGTGTATATGATATGACTTCTGTGTCCATTCTAACACTGTTTAATGGAGCTCAAACCTACTATTTTTTGTGAGCGGGTTAAAAATAAGAGGAGCAGAGAAAACCTACACAGGAGCAAAACACATGCCTGCAGCCTGAAATAAAATCCAAACATTCTGTGAAATAAAAGGAAACTATATAAATATCAATTGGCACACAGTATAGGATACACTATATAAAATAAACTATAGTATATAAGTGCAGCGCTTCAATACTGACTAGTGCATGAAGTGGTAAATAAATAACCAGCAATCTAAAACAATAATATTCAAAAAATGTTCATTGCACCAACAGCAGAATCCTCTGGTGAGCAAAGTGCTTTAAATAAAATAAAAATAAATTAAATATAACATTTTTTTTCAGTGGAACAGCTTCTTCACTGATAAGCATTTCAGTGCTAACACCACGTATCCTCCACCAAGAATCACTCTGAGGCTTACCAGAGTGTATGTGACCCTCATGAAACTGTCAGTGTGTCCAGAGCAGAGCACTGGGACTTACCAAAGCGCCTCTCCACATTTCCTTCGCTGGCTCGGGTGGCCATGCCCTCCCTGCCCAGCGCTAAGCTTGACCTAGAGTCCCAGAAGTCCCTGTACTTCTGAGAATCCCTTGCATGGTTGATGTCTGGATCTTGAGAGTACTGTAAGAAGAACCGCTCTGAGGCGAAAGACCATTCCATGGGCTGCTGAGCTGGGGAACATTCAACATAGCAAGTGCTGTGTGACTTCTCTCATGAGGGTCACATACACTCTGCTAATCCTTTGAGTGATTCTTGGTGGAGGCACATGGTGTTAGCATTGATTTTGTGATCATTGAAGAAGCTGTTTCACTGAAGATTTTTATTTCATTTATTTTTATTTTATTTCAAGCTCACCAGAGGATTCTGCTGTTGGTGCAATGAACTATCACATTATTAGTATATGAATGTTTTCGACTGCTGGTTATTTATTTACCACTCCATGTACTAGTCCGTATTGAAGCGCTAAACTTATATATTATAGATGCCTTCAGTCACCACTAAACATGGAGTTTGTAAGGTTAACTGCTTTACAAACTCCATGCCTATTGGATGCTTGCATCATTAATGTGTTCATATTGATTTTTGTATTTGACCTACTGTATGGCAATTGTTGTATTATTATCATTTACTTCTTCATAGTTCTTAAAATTTTGGAAACACCAGTGGAAAAGAAAATGATACCCCTGGCTCGACTGTTAGTCATGCCAGTATTGCTGGTAGTTTCATCTTCAGGCTTGGCAGACTGCTTCAGTGTAAAAGATGGAGGATCTTCTTTTCAGCAACTGGCCCTAACAATCTTGGAAAGAATACAAAATGTAGACCAAAGGGAGATGGTGACAGAGAAACTGGTAATATATATTGTATATATTCAGCTCTGAAATGATGATAAATTAACCAGCGCATGCACAAATGTTAACGTACAAATACACAAAATATTGAAGGTACCGCATGTATTCCCGTGGTTACAGTGCCTATTCCCAGCTGCAAACTGGTTTATACTTTATGGTCACAATTCCAGTGCCAGCATATGACTACTACAATCAACTTTTAAGCCCCCTTTCATACAGACATTCCTTTTTTCTGTTTTTCATCCATCCTTTGATGGATGAAAAACAAACTTCAATGTATCTCTATGGAAAAATGGAATGGATGATCATCCATTTAAGTCCACTTCCTTCAACATACAATTTTTGGAATGGATAAAAGTCCTATTTTTGTTCCATGAAAAAAAAACAGAACAGATGAAAAACGGATGTAAACGGACAAACAGTCAATTTTTGCATCGGTTTTTGCATTGGTGGATGTAAAAAAAAACTGATGTAAAAACTGATGTAAACTGATGAAGAACTGGTTTGTTTTTTCTTTGAAAAAAACATGACAGAACTAATGAAAAAAAAAAACAGAATACCTGTGTGAAAGAAGCCTAACTTTTCCAAGTAAAGTTGTATGCATTGTAGATGGCCTAAAATAACCTCACATCAGGCTTCACATTACCTGGATTTATCTCTTTTTGTTTGCTTCTGTATTTCTTATATTCCACACTTCTGTTTTTTTTTTCTTTATCTCATAAAGACACCAAGAAAAAACTCATAGTGACAAAGGTGCCAAGAAAGTGGTCTTCAGGGCTTCAGACTAACAGTCGAGCCAGGGGTATCATTTTTCTTTTCCACTACTTTCAACTCGTGCTGGCCACCCTGGGCCTCTTTTTAATAATAATCAGAGATGCATTAGTATCTCTGGCACTGAGTGATGACAGAGTCCTTAGATTGTTCTTTGAGAAACACTGGCCTAATGCAATTAAGACATCATACCCAGCCAGTGCATGACTTAGCATGTCCACTTAAAAATCTTGTGCTAAGAATCACTTCTTTAACTTCACGTACATGCTTTTTTTCTTCTTTATAGTATCTTACATATAGAAATACATTCCACCAGCAATGCCTCCATCCTCCAGATGAAACTGGCACTTTGCCCATTCATGGCAAAGGGACAGGTTATTTTAAGTACATCCTCTTCCCCAAAATTATACCTTTTCTAGTCTTTGTTAAAAGCTTTGTTGGAGCCCTTAATTTTTTTTATTTATGTGCATTTGTTTAAAAAAATAGGCACAAACAATTACATACATACATACAATACTCGCCACGCAGGGCATCACAAAAAGAAAATATAAAAAAGAAAAAAAACACAGCTATCATAATAACAACCACAGCCATAACATTACTTAATCTATAACTGACCATCAAAACATAGCGCCTATAAATAAAGAAATACCATGTTTCCCCATACATAGACATCAATACTTTAAAACAAAAAATAGGCCTAGTTCCATACAGGAGACATAAACTCAAGCCATTTTGACCAAATGGCATCAAACTTACTCACTGAGTTTCTTTAAAAAATATGTATTGTTTTCAAAGGAAATAAGCTTGTTGATCAAATCCAGTCAGATAAAGTAGGAGGATATTGGGAGGTCCACTTAAGGTCAATTTGTCTACAGACCACAAAAAGTGCCCGCAGAATACTAGTCACCATAGAGGATGTGTAGATAAAAGAATCTACGTAGCCCAGTAAACCTGTAAGTAGTTCAACAGGAATATTCACATCCAGAAGCCCATTAAGTGTACCAACCACTTCCGTCCAATATCTCTGGAGTTTGGAGCATCGCCACAAATGGTGTATAAGAGAACCAGGGTTACCACATCTAGCACAGGCTGGGTCAGATTTCAAACCTATGGTGTGAAGAATTTCAGGGGTTCTATACACCCTATGAAGAATAAAAATCTGTTTTAATCTGTGTAATGGGGAAAGAGAAACAAAAGGGAGAAATCGAAGGATCTCCCTCCATACCTCCTTCAAGATAGGGCCGATGCCCTGTTCCCACCCTGCCCTGGACCGTACAGGAAACTTCAATAAAAATTCTCTAATAGATCAGTGTACATGTCGGAAATCGGTCCCCTAGCTGACGTTGCTTGAACTATTCTGTCCAGAGCCCTTAAATATACCTTGTACTTCCAGGTTTGGGGGAACCTCTGACCTTCTCTTCTTACTCTCTACTCAGTATGATTACCCAACGGCCAGACAAAGCATTGTCATGTAGAAGCAGACCTTCACTCAGAAATGAAAGTACCACCCCCCTCCACCCCCCAACAGATTTGCAGGGTTTTTGGGGGGGTTGTTTTTTGTTTTGGGGGGGTACCTTTTTTTGACAGGTACCCACTCCCACTTCCTCAGTCCTTACCTAGACAAGGATGATGTCAGTTTAGTCTGCTCCTGAGACAAGTCCCATATCACGTGAGGCTGCCGTACTAATCTTAAAGCTCTGCACAGTCTTGTGCATGCGCAGTTGGGAGCCAGCTGTGAGCTTTAAGGAAGTCTGGCTCCCACATCCAAAATAGTGGTGCCAGGGAATCTGAAGTAAGGAGAAGAATCCGTTCTGCGGAAGACTGCGTTCAACTCCATAGGCTGGTAAGTACCTGTTTGTTAAAAGTCAGAACCTACAGTATTTTTGGCTGCTGGCTTTTAATTGACATGGATCTTACACAAGTATTTAACACAGGGCTCCAGCAGGCAAACGGGGTGGCAGGGAAGCACAGAGAATGTATTAGTAGGTGGAGGGGGTGGACTGTCAAGAGAACCTGTTACTTTGCTCTGAATGTCTTGAGCAAGTCTACATTCTTTACATAATATACCGCAATGAGAAGATGTTCTGTTTACAGCCTGTAAAGACTCTTGCAAATTATATTGGGGGGTGATCTACTGAAAAATGAAACATCTGGCGCACCTCTGCATAGAAACCAGCTTTTAGGTTTTACCATCAAGGCTTAATTGAACAACCTGAATTTGGAAGCTGATTGGTTACTATGCACAGCTGCACCAGATTCTGAGTTCTCCAGTTTTAACAAATCTCCTCCATTGGGTCTGATTTACTGAAGAAATAGAGGCTGTCCCAAAGCTGTGTTCACTTAAATCAACCAATCATATGCTAACAAAAATTCATTTTTTTCCATTTCACTATCACAAAATGTACAAAATAAATAGCCTGTTTGTAGATATTTTATTTACCCAATGTATGAACATGTGCATGCAAACCTGACTTTTTATTTTATACTGTATATAGACAAAACAACAAGGTTCTAAAATTACATGATTTTTTAGACCCAGGCTTGGATTTACATTTTCCTTTTTTCTTTCTTCTCATCCTAGGCTGTAGAGATGCTGTCTTTGCCTGTATCAAGTTGGCACTATATAATAACTGTTACTTTGACCAAGTTAAACAAATTTAAGGAAGATAGTAGTGCTTCCTTTGACTGGTTGTGCTCTTTGTCATCAATACTGCCATTCACTACATGTGTACCGGCGCATATATCACTACTGCTGGGATATCTTCTTATTCATGAGTCAGGACACCGTCTGAGCCAAGCACTTAAAGTTGCCAGTGATGTTGCCAGGGCTGACTCTTCTCAGGTAAAAAAAAACATACCTTAATTACTTTGATATACAGTTGCAAGAAAAAGTATGTGAACCCCTTGGGATTACGTGGAGTTTTGCATGAATTGGGCATAAAATGTGCTCTGAACGTCATCTAAGTCACAACAATAGAAGAACACAGTCTGCTGAACATAATACTACACAAACATTAGATGTTGCCATGGTTTAATTGCACATAACATATAAACATTCACAGTGCAGGGAGGAAAAAGTATGTGAGGCCCTAGCTTAATGACTTCTCCCAGAGCTAATTGGAGCCAGGAGTGAGCCAACCTTGACTCCAATCAGTGTGATGATATTGGATGTGTTGCTGACAGCTGTCCTGCCCTTATTTTTTTAATCTGATAAATATAAAATATTGCATATGTATCATATTTAGATTTGTTTTTTAGCCAGAACAACGATTCAACTGACTCTGCTAATGGGAAAAGATTATGTGCTGCAGTTGAATGACAGTCTTAATAGTCCGTGAAATGTCTGTACTCTCCCTTTACAAATTGTGCACTTGCCAGTACTTTAATGTTACACAACATCGAAAGCAAATATACAAGCGCATAAATATATAAATCTGCTTTCTTTGCGCAATATAGTACAACTAGTGGTTCACAAAAAAAGAAAATTCTGGTGCTGAAACTGATACCGAAAATTCAGAATGCACGTGGCTGAAAATAGAAACCAAAATGTCTGCGTATGTGGTGGTGGAGAGGCTCAAAAATGTTTTTTTTTTATTTTTTTAACATAAATGTGTATTTTATTTATTTTTTTAACTTATAATGATATTGCTATCACATAGGGGACCAATAGTCCCCTATGTGATAGCATACGAGTGACAGGTCTTCTTTGTAGGGGGAGGGCAGTGTGTGCAAGGAGGTGGCAGGAGAGGAACAGTGTATACAGTGAGGGAGCAGATTGTACACTCAGGCTCCCTCACTGGCTGCTCCTATGTCACTGCCGGTTTTTAAATGTACCTACCCGCTTTTTTTTCCCTTCACTATAGCTCCAAGAATGATCTGTCATTCTCCCATCCGCTAAAGGAAACTAAGGGGTGGGGTCACTGGGTAATGTTACTGAGTGACCCCACCCCTTAGGTTCCCTTAGCGGCTATGAGAATGACAGCTTCTCGAAGCTATACTGAAGAAAAAAAAAAAGCCAGTAATTACATTTAAAAACAATACTGGTTTTTAAATGTAATTACCGGCTCTTTTTTTCCCTTCACTATAGCTCTGAGAAGGAGCTGTCATTCTCACCGCTGCTAAGGGAAACTAAGGGGTGGGGTCACTCAGTAACATTACCCCGCCGCTTAGTTTCCTTTCGTGGAGGAGAGAATGACAGCTCATTCTCAGAGCTATAGTAAAGGGGAAATAAAAGCCGGTAATTACATTTAAAAACTGGCAGTGACATTTAGTGGTATCTCACTAAATACACTGCTCCTCTCCTGTCATTCTCCACTGCCCCCCCTCCCCATATGCAATACATACAGGCACCTGTATTGGCTAAAATTTTCCTATCGACAAAATGCCGATATGACTATTTTCGGCTAATATGTTTCGGCTGCCGAAATTTCGGTGCATCCCTGGGTACAACAAAATAAACTGGAAAGTGAAACAAATTAAACCCAGCTATTCATACAAATACATATATTTAAGAACATTCTCAATAAAAATTGTGTGTTCAATATATGTAGGCAAAAATCTAAATCGGTCCAAACACACACTACTTGTATCTGTCTGCAGTTCTTCTGACGAATGGTGCTGTTTATAGTACTCACAGGATCCCTACCAGGTCTTCCCTTAAGTTCACATTTGTGCAAGTTTGCTTGGGCATGGCAGCCTATTCATTTGAATGGTTCCCACACCCCCTAATATGCTGCGAGTTGAGATGCGTGGGGGTGCAATTAAGAATGAATGGCAGCTCTGTGTGTCTCTATAGAGCAGCGCAATTTGGCTGCGGGTGGTTGTGGGTGCGGGAACAGCTGCGATTCCCGAACCCGCACCCATCAGCTCAAGTGTGAACCTAGCTTTCCAGGACTTACAGAATTACTAAGGCCTTCAATACTCACATAGTTCTTTCTGGGGTTTCTAAGATTCTCAGGGCCTCCAGTTTTTACAGGATACCTGCTGGGTCTTCCAGGACTGGTGATGTGTCTTATCACCAGTGCCCCCAGAGCTATAATACTTGTCTGTGTATTACTGACCCGAATTTACCTGACTACTTTATTGCCTGTCACTAGCCTGGACCAGATTACTTTCTTGCTTGCTATCTGCCTGGACCTGACTACTCGCTCACCTGCCAAGACTTTTGTGTAACCTGATCACTCTCGTCTGCAGCCCTGTAAACAGTCTCCGCACCATAGCCTTTCTGTTCCAGCCTTGGTGGGGTGATCCTGAGGGCCGATACCAATCTGCAGCAAAGACAACAGTGACCACTAGGTGAAGACCAATTGCTACTTTTAGAGTGCTTCTTCTCCTCTTTCTCTACTTTTCCCTACTAGCTAAGACTTTTGCTAACGGGTGCACCAGAATAGATCCCTTCAGGGGAAGCCTTGAAGCTGAATGTCCAGGTTTCCTGTCACCTAAAATAGTTGGTTTAGGCCAAGCTGGACTAAACAAACAATTCCATTACTAAAGGATTTGGCAGTGCTTGCTGTATCATAATGTAGTAGCATAAGCTATGTAGAGTATTATTATTATTATACAGTATTTATAAAGCGCCAATAGTTCGCTCAGCGCTGTACATTACAAAGGGGGACAGAACATGTGACAGAACAATACCAATACAATGCAAAACATGAGGGGATTGAGGGCCCTGCTCTTTGGAGCTTACAATCTAGGAGGGAGGGGATAGTGGTACAGGAGGAAATAGCTGTGGGGGATGGAGTGGTAGGAAGAGTGGAGGAGGTCGGTCAAGTTATCAGGGGGTGGGGTAGGCTTCCCTGAAGAGATGGGTTTTCAGGGTGCGCCTAAAGGAGAGGAGAGTATGTGATAATCTGATGGGTTGGGGCAGGGAGTTCCAGAGGATGGGTGACACCCTGGAGAAGTCCTGGAGGCGGGCATGGGAGGAGGAGACCAGGGAACTAGAGAGAAGGAGGTCTTGTAAAGAGCGGAGTGTGCGTGCTGGGCGGAACTTGGATATTAGGTCAGTGATGTAGTTCGGGCAGTATGGTGAACAGCTTTGTACGTCAATGTTAGGATTTTGAATTTGATCCGTTGCGCAATCGGAAGCCAGTGGAGGGATTGGCAGAGGGGGGTGGCGGAAACGGAGCGGTTGGAAAGGTGAATGAGTCTGGCAGCCGTATTCAGGATCGACTGAAGCGGGGATAGCCAGCGGCGAGGCAGGCCAGTGAGGAGGGAGTTGCAGTAGTCGAGTCGTGATACGATGAGGGAGTGGATGAGCTGTTTAGTGGTTTCTGGGGTTAGGAACGCGCGTATTTTGGCGATGTTGCGGAGGTGGAGTCTGCACGAGTTTGTTAAAGATTGGTATGCAGCTCTGTGATCTGCAGCAGTACAGGTGATGTCTCATCTTTTGCTGGAACAAAATTTACTCAGCCTAAATGCTTCTCTTCCATTCAGGAGAAGCGTTGTTTTTTAATCAGTAATAAAGAGTACAAAGCTTCCTCTGATTAGCTGATATGAAGAGGCTAGCAGAAGGCTTTACGATCTCCACCTCAGCCAATCAGCTCTAGGGCTGCTGGAAATATGTATTTACATGAATTACTGGGTGTATACTTGTTTTCACTAAGCACTTTATCTTGCTGCACCTTATTGCACCATATTCTATATTTTGATGATGCAGGTGGGGGTAAAGATTATAAGCTTCAGGGACTTGATAGCCTAGGTACACCACTGCTTGGGGAGCTATTGATTTGAATCATGTGTGTGAAAATTGCATGTGTTATTTTCTCCCTGTGACTTGAAAATCCACTAGCACCTATTCTGTGTTCATAAGCAAATGAGTCACAATTGTCAGCAGACACAATTCCCACTCAGCATTTATGTTATTGTTTTCCTCCCAGGGACTGCATTTTCACACACATTGAGTGAAGCAATGGACAGTGGAAAATTACATGCAGTTAAAAGACAGAGGGGAGGATATGGGGATAAAACACACTTTCATTATATTAATTAGACAGATGACCTAGCTGCTGAATATTTAGGGATGAGATGGGACCCAAAATGCGCCTAGTTGCTTAGCAACATGTTTTACCATCTCCTGAGTGGTCCACTTATGTCTGAACCTAATGATTCGTCCTGTGCACTTATCCAGCTGTTGGATGATTCAGGGCTTGCAAGTGTTTGCAGTTTACCCTTTCTCAGCCATGGCTAGCTCTGGCTTGCTGGAATGCATACTGTGGGTTTTCAGGCTAAACACAACTCCCTGTCTTAGTTTTGATGACACTATCCTTTTCTTGCACACCTCTGTTGGTGAATATGGTGACAATGATTTTCTGGCTTCAAATGGAGAAAAAACCTGTTCCTGTTTCCTATAGCAAACAATAAATTTCTCAATAGAATTGGGCACTTCTAAACTAATCAAGGAAGAGCCTTTGTAAAGCAGAAGGAATCTGAATGTCCCACTTCCGTTAAAATCCCAGAATAAGAAGTTTTTTCCTAATATTAAGATAGTGGACGGAGCCATTCAGATTATTTTATTTATGCCCGTGGGGCAGCTGTGCATCCATAATCCTTGGTGTACAGCACATATAGAATATATCGAATTCAATTATCCCCTTCCTGCCCAGGCCAATTTTCAGCTTTCAGCACTGTCGCACTTTGATTGACAATTGCACTGTCATGCAGCACTGCACCCATATGAAATTTTTATCATTTGTTTCACACAAATAGAGCTTTCTTTTCGTGGTATGTACTCGCCGCTGGTTGTTTTATTTTTTTGCGCTATAAACAAAAAAAAGCAAACATTTTGGAAAAAAAAATTTTTCTTTCTATTATATTTTACAAACAGGTAATTTTTCTCAACTGATATACGTTGATGAGGCTGCACTGATAGGTAGCACTGACTTGCACTGATAGGCGGCACTGATGAGCTGGCATTGATATGCAACAATGATGGGCACTGATAGGCGGCACTGATGAGCTGGACCTGGCTCTAATATGCAACAATGATGGGCACTGATAGGTGGCACTGATGGGTGGCACTGACTGATTGCACTGACTGGCTGCACTGCTGGTCACTGACTGGCGGCACTGCTAGGCAGCACTGATGGGTGGCACTGATGGGTGGCACTGCTGGGCACTGATGGGTGGCACTGCTAGGCACTGATTTGCTCAGGTGGGTGGCACTGCTGGACACTTGTGGTTGGTGTGACGAGCACGGCGTCAGACCCCAGACCTTCTCACCAAACTCGTGACCGAAGGACTAGCCAATTTAAAACCACGATGTCACGTGCGTAACAATGCCACGCCCAGCTGCACCTTGCACAACGATTTTCCAGCTAATTGGACCACAATCAATGTACCTGCAGCCTGGGAGCGTTTGTTACTGGGTCAGGTTAATTACGCAATTAACCCTTCACACTGCCACCACCTCCTTTTTATACAGAGGAAACTCAGCAATACACCAGGGTGATTGGTTAACCGTCAGTATCCCGCTATCTCTACAGACTGGTTATACAGAGGGTTAAATACTCATAGTAGCGCTTTTCAGCGGCAGGGATTCGTAAGTTACATTCAGGAGCTATAGAAACAGTTCAACACTTTTAGAAAGTAAGATTTATTACCAAAAGGTTAAAAGGGTGCAGTAAAAATATTTACAGAAAGAAGATGTAACATATATATATATATATATATATATATATATATATATATATAAATATACAGAGCACAACAGCACAGCAAACAGATAACAGAAAGAAGTTTAGGTAAATAAGTACTTGCCAAATAAATGCTGGGGGTTAAGCAGTTTCAAGTCTGATGAGCTAAAAAGAGATTTCTGGTCTCACACTCGGTTTCGTTGTTGCAGCTAGATTCTCCTTTGCTTTCTGTCCGATAGATGTTATATCGAAGACGGTCCTCACTTCTCTGACTACACCCAAAGCATAACAGCTTCTTTTTCTACACCACATCAACTGGTATCTTCACTATCTTATTTGGCAAGAGGATTGTTTAAACAGCTACACTGAACGCATTCCTGAGGGAGGGGCGGAATGAGGGGATACAGAAGACTTCTTAATACAGTGAGAGCCTGTGCCTGGCTCTTGTATGTACGATACTACACCCCCCCCCCCTCAGGTGATGGCATATGAGTTTAAGAGCAATACCAAAATGTAGAAGTTTGGGGTAAAATGGAGAACCGCACCTCTCCCTGTGGGCATGATTGTGACAGTCGGCACTGCTGGGCACAGATGGGCGGCACTGGTGGGTGGCACTGCTGGGCACTGATCATCAGGGCACTGATCATCAGTGCCCTGATAATCGGTACCAATCCCTCCGCTGACAATTGCCAGTTATCGGCAGTACTTTCCTCACGAGTGAGGAAAGTGCAGCCGATAACCGGCAACTGCATTTACCGGTGATCTGCTGTGTCATTGGACACTGCTGATCACGTGGTAAAAGACCGCTGTGATTGGCCTTTTACCACCTCACATGATCAGCTGTGTCCACAGGAGGGCACGTTCTGGGAGGACGTCATATGAATCATAAACTGATGGGTTGTGGTGGGCTAAAGAAAACCACAAAACCCTCTACTAAACCAATACAAAGAACTGCAGAGTTGTCCTAAAACAGAATGTATATGCATGTCTCACTTTATAACATATCCCCAAAATAAAGGGTTTATTCCTGTTATTAGTATAGTGGGTGAAGCATGCAAATCATTGCTTTTGTGTCCCCTTGGCCAACTCTGCAACCAGAAAGGCTGGTTTTAGTGGGGCTTATTGTTCCTTTGTAGCCCACTTCATCACAACCAGTCTAGTTATAAGTTTAGTATATTGAATAATAAATTGGAAAATTGACAACAAAACTGTCCTTACAATTTAGTCATAAATCCCAGTGTCGCCATGTTGCATTAATTTTATGTATGTTTGCTCTGGGACAAGGATTCAGCAGTGCAACAGCTATTTTACTGTTGAGACAATTAACACTTTGGTCAGGACTATTTAACAAAATGTATAGAGTGCAGGGGCCAAGATAACTAACATACAAAACAAAATATAGAGTGCAGAATCCAAGATGAGCCCACCTGTTCACATCAGATTCCCCTCTTACATTATGAATCCCCATCAGAATTCTCCTTACCTTACATCAGAGTCACACTCTTAGTCAGGGTCCCCAGAATCACCCCTGCCTTACATCAGGGCCCCCAGAGCCCCCTTCTTTACATCAGAACCCCATAGTCACCCCCACTTTACATCAGGGTTCCCAGAGCACCTCTCCTTATATCAGGGTCCCAGGAACACCCCTTTTACATCAAGATTCTCTGGGCCTTCCTCTATACATCGTGATCCTCAGAGTTCCCCCTCTACACCTGGGTCCTCAAAGCCCCCTCCTTACATTGGAGTCCCCAGTGACACCCCCTTACATCAAGGTCCCCAGAGCCCCCCTCTTTGCATCAGGGTCCCCAGACACCCCCCCCTTTACATCGGGGTCTCCAGAGCCCTCTTCTTTACATCAGTGTCTTAAGAGCTCCCTCTCCTTACATCAGTGTCTCCAAAGCCCCTTTCCTTATTTAGGATCCCCTGAGTCATCCCCACTTTACATTAGTGTCCCCAGAGCCCACTCCTTACATAGAGCACCACCTGGTGTCGGAGAGCAGCAGTTCATCTACGTCGTGGACCGGCAGCTACACAGTGTTCAGCTCTTCAGGGCCCAGGCAAAGGTCCTCCCCCCAAGGCGGGAAGCGCCCTGCAAGCCAATGGCAATACAGGAGTGCAGAAAAACGGTTAGAGGGACAGGCTCCGACTGCTCCTGCTGTGCTCGGTCACCGTGCAGCCTGGTGGTTATAGGGATCTTTGTGTCAGCCTCAGCCTAAGCCGGACAGCGTAGCCATTTAAAATGGCATGTGTGGATCAACTCGTGCTTGCTGCATCTGCATTATTACATTGCTACACTTTGCAGCTGACTGCTCTGCTGTGCTACTTGTCACTGGTGCCACATGCAGCCAGCAGCAGAGCAGGGACACCCTGCAGTTGATTTTTATGAGGATGGTCTGAGGAAATGTTGAACCAACTCTGACCACCCTATCTATGCCCCAGGTGTAACCTACACCGCAGCCTTATTTAAAAAAAAAAATTAAAAAATTAAAAAATTGTAAATTTTAGCTGTGTTGGTAATCAGCAGCCAAATATAGATACCACTCTTTCCTATGTGTTTCAAAGACACAATCACTTTTAAGAAATGTTTGTTCTTTTAAATTATACATGATATGGCTAGCATTTAACAATCTACACATCCTCTTTTTTCATGTTTTTTTTATTTTCTTCATTAGTAGTGCAGTACTCTGGGTTTCTAATTTATTATGCTTAATTCTAGGTTCCTTACTTGGTGCCAGTTTTGATGTTTAGACTTGGACACCCATTGGAGCCTAAGCTATTGCGAGAAATTTTGTACACTCTTCCTACGCTGGGGACACACAAGGTGACTATGTCATTACTGTTTATATGTTTTTTATTAGGTATAGTTGATCCATCTGCACCACGTCCCTGATTGAGTATTCCAAAACGAAGAAAAAGTATATGGGACTATAAAGGTGCTATATTTCCCTCAGGATAGTACACTCAAACACACAGATATAAAAATATTAAATTTTATTACAAAAATTATATAAAAACAAAAATCATCTTTCCATAAAAACAATTAATAATATCATAACCCTTCAGTACAGTAGACCCCAATCCAACTTCCTTATTTAAAGAGATGATATAGAAGGACTATAATCTTGGTAGACATGTAGAGATTTAGGAAAGTGATAAATACAAATGCGTTTCACCAGATGGGCTTCTTCAGGGGTTCAAAAAGAGGGAGAAGCACTATACTGATGGTTCTCTGCATTACATGATCGAGCCAAAAAAGGAAGCTCAATGAGACAAATAAGACGGGGCAGTGGGCACCCCAAAGGAGTCGCGCATAAATATTGGATGGTGGTGTGGTGGGAAGGAGTCCCCTTTAAAAACTGGAGATAATCACCAAAATAGGATGTCCAAGTCATTAAACTAAATAGCTCTCTGATGGAGTGGCAAGATGATCATCTCATGAGTGGCAAGATCTTAAAAACTTGATTGGTCGATTGAGTACTTTTAGCAGCTTTTCATATATGGAATATATGAAAACAATCCCCGGATGGTTGAATTGGGAATCCTACTGCAGGTCATGGAACATATCTCAATCTATCATGACTCTGGCTCGACCCCAAGACTAAGATAGGTCAGGACATAAACATAATGCTTTCTGAGTCTGGAGTGTGAATAAGTACTCTTTATGCATTTCCTAGTTAAAAACAGAGGTGTATCTGAGGTACCTTTGGTAAAATTTTTTTTTGTATAAACACACCTTGCAGCAAGGTAAATGAACCACCTTGTACATTTGTTCATAGCTTAATATAGTATTGCCCTGTTTTGAAGTTGGGGCTTTAAGGAAATTATCTTCTCCAAGCAGGATATGGCTCTAAACCTGTAGGTAATTAGAGCCTTCGCTCAGTGGAAGAGTTGGTTTGATAATATATTTGGCAATGCCTCTATCCAGGACAGGGCCTTTGTGAGTGGAGGAGATTCCCTTCCTGCGAAATAAACCAGTAACCTAAGCAAAGTAATTAGGAACAGAGGAGCTACTGGACCTAGCATACTGTATAACAATAACCACAAGTAGATACACAGCAGCATGGAAGGAATACAAACTTTATATAATAAAATATTAGTAATAATATATACAAACATAAAACACTGCAAATTAACCTGATAGGAGTCCTGTTGGAATTGCGCACATATATCTGGGTATATACAGTTATTTAGCAAAGATACCTCTGGATGAAAGTTGCAGCAACTCCAGTTGCAAGGGCCACTGAGAGATTATTATTATTATACAGGATTTATATAACACCAACAATTTGCACAGCACTTTACAATATAAGGGAGACAGTACAATTACAATACATTTCAGTGCAGAAGGAATAGGAGGGCCCTGCTTGTGGAGCTTACAATCTAAAGGAAGGAGGAGGTGGTACAAAAGGTGACAGCTGTAGGCGATGTTTGATGGAGGTGGCTCAAGCACAGTTCTTAGGTGGAGGTAGGGTAGGCTTCCTTGAATAAGTGAGTTTTCAAAGATCGCCTAAAGGCAGACAGGGTGAGGGCTGACCAGACATACTGCAGTAGGGAGTTTCAGAGGATGGGAGAGACTCTGGAGAAGTCTTGGAGGCGAGTGTGGGAGGAGGTGACGAGGGAGCTAGAGAGCAAGATGTCTTGAAAGGCGCAGATTTTGGAAATGTTCCAGAGGTTGAGGTTTCAGGATTTAGCCAGTGATTGGATGTGGGGCCCAAAGGAGAGGTCAAAGTCTAAGATTACACCTTGCTCCCTGGCATGAGGGGAAGGAGCAATGGTTGTGCTGTTGATCTTAATGGTATATTCATGAGTGGAGGATCAGGGAGGAGGAAATATTACAAGCTCGGTTTTGGTAAGATTGAGTTTAAGGTAGTGGTGTGACATACATGCTGATATGTCACTTAGTAAATTTGTGATACGTGAGGAGATTAAGGGGGTGAGCTGGGGAGTGGAGAGATAGATCTGGGTGTCATCAGCATAGAGGTGGTATAGGAAGTCATGAGAGGTTATAAATTGGCCCAGGGAGGAGGTGTAGAGAGAGAAAAGGAGGGGCCCAAGGACAGAGCCTTTGGGTACCCCAACGGAAAGAGGGAGAGGAGTGGAGGAGGAGTTGTATGTGACACTGAAAGTGTGCTTAGAAGGGTAAGAGGAGAGAGCAGAGTCACGGAGGCCAATGGAGTGAAGTTTACTGAGGAGGAGCAGGTGGTCGACTGTGTCAAAGGCAGCGGAAAGATCTAAGAGTATGATGTGGAGTAATGGCCATTGATTTTAGCAGTTAGCAGGTCGTTGGTGAGTTTTAGTAGGACAGTTTCAGTGGAATGTTGTGGGCTGAAACCAGACTGTAGAGGATCAAGAAGGTTGTTGGTGAGGTAGCAGTTCATACGGCTGTGAACAAGGCACTCGAGAAGCTTTGGAGGCAAACGACAGCAGGGAGATAGGTCTTAAGTTATTCAAACAGGTGGGGTCCAGCGAGGGTTTTTTAAGTATGGGGGTGACATGTTTGAGCAGGGAGGGAAAGGTGCCCATGGAGAGTGAGAGGGGGAAGATGTAGGTTAGAGAGTTTAGTATAAAGCAGGAAGGAGGCTGCAATAATTGTGAGGGGACAGGTGGTGAAGTCAGCCTTGGAAAGGAGTTGGGTAACTTCCTTGGTGGTAACTGGGTCGAAGGAGGAGAGTGTTGAGCGTAGTGTTGGGCCTGGTATGTTGGTTGGAGGAGGAAGCTTGACAATGGAGATCTCATCACGAATTGTGTTGATCTTGTTCTTGAAATGAGTGGCAATGACTCAGCACTTAAAAGAGTGATTGACTAATAGATAATGAGAAAGGGTATCAGCTATGTATGTAGCTAAATTTGTACAATAGGTATTTGAAAAGTAGAAAAGGTTGGTATCCTGCATTTACATAAAGTGGTTCATTATCAGGCAACTCAGTCTAAATTTTATTTAAGTAGTCCCACTAAGGAGGTGATTCAGGATCACTAGGAAGATCTAGAGCAGGCTAGTCCTGCCATTTTGACCAGATTTATAGAAATTTTGAGCATACCCCCTGTGCTGGTATGAGTTGATTGAGGTTTTTCTGTAATCAAATGTAAGTGGCTTGTGATACAGCCATTTTTGGGCAACTTATGTCCAGGCAATAAATATTATTCTAGTGTGGGAATTTGTTCTGAGACTTTGTTTTCAGGCAGTATGCCTGAAGATATCTATCTTGAGATTGGCTGGTAAGGAGATGGAGAACAGTGAATGAATTGCTTGAGTATCTTTCCAATACTTAAGGTTTTAGCTATCTCCACAACAATTCCTGTTCCTTGTCACTGTCACATCACATCTTGGGAAGATGGGAAACATTGTACGTCTCCATTTAAATATTTTTAGCAGGGTATGGTAAACGCTATGAAAAATAAATACATAAACCTTTGAGATGGAGATAAGGAACTGAAGGGATTGGTCTCCAAAGTATCCATACATTTATCTACTGAGAGAGTCCAAGTCCCTTCTCCATTCTGCCTCAAAAGTGATGGTCAGGCTGGGTTGACAAGCTGTGAGTAAAGCTTCATGGATCTTGGCAATTAAGCCCTTTTCTGGATTCTCCCACTTAAACAACCATTAAAATGAACAGTAAGCAAGTGTTGAAAAGAGTGGGTATTTGGGTGTGCAACATGTACCTCAACTGTAAGTATAGAAAAAAGGGATTGTCTGAGCAGGGGGAACTCTGTATGTGTTGATGGTATGTAATTGCGCAGAAAGTTGTCTTTTCAGGTATTGGAGGATATTGACATAAAGGTGATCAGATGCCAGAAATCTGTAATCCACAATATTTTTCATAAAATGATCACACATATGTCCTATCATTAAGGCACATTGGTACTGGAAATATTATCCTGATCTAGAACAGTGCTTGTCCATAATAACTGTAGGGGAGGACAAGTAAAAAATTGAACACCACAGATATCCACTGCTGGCTCTTTGGCAAATCATCCAACCTCAGTCTTGACGGTTGAGTACATAATGGCTGGAACTCTATGTTCTCTCTCTTCTGAAAGTAATGGTGATAGATTATCAGCTCCAAAAAATATTCTTAAGCATTTTCTCTATAAACTCAAGCAGGGTGCACAGAGACAACAAAGCCTATTTCCTCAATATGGAAATCATTTTGAAACACCCTGAGCATTTAACTATGTAACATAAGCTATATGTAAATTCCAATTTAAAAAAAGAGGTTCACCTAATACAAGATGAAATTTACACACATCAGTAGCACAGATCTAGTTATCTGGCAATGTACATGTAATAGAAAATAACATTAGGATAGAGAAACAGTTACGGTATTAGAATACAGGCACACTTACCTAAGAGTCTCTGCTTCTGATCTATATGAAATACAGCAGCACCAGCTGCTGCAGGGAAAGTTCTGTTTAATGAAAGATTTTAAAAGATAATACAAATGTAATTTGTTATAGTGGATATGGATGCACAATAAACTATGATTTCAGTAACAGTGTAGAGCTTTCGTATCAGATTAGAAAGGACACCATAAAGCAGAAGTCCAAACTTTAGCACATTGGCAAAAATAAACTCAAGTATAATTAACCAAATAACATTTAGGTTAAACATTTCACAGGCGTAATACTAGGTTATATAGAGAGTACAATATATTCTCCAACGCTGGAGCATAAGTGTAGGCAAATAACTGATGTCCGCCTTAACAGAACCCATATAATTACAACTTAAAAAGAGGAATAGTAGAACAGGAAAGATAAGATCGAGAACAATAAAGAAAGGAAGACATAGGGAGGAGAGAATTGGGGGGGGGGGCAGCTAGAGGGGTTATACAATACAATGAGAGCAGATGGTACATCACTAGATATAGGGTTAGAGTGAGGCTGAAACATGTCAGGGTCACCCCTAGAAGGTAGTGTAGTGGATCTTGAGGGATTAGGGCATCAAATAATAATTCTTAGAGCGATTTAGTGTGTTCCCAAAATGAACATGTAAAACTCCCCATTTAAAAGATATCACATTCCTCCATCCAGGTTTCTGACCTAGCTGTCAAAATCCATAAATACCAGTCTAACTTTGTGATAGTTTTTAAGCAACATCTGTCCCATGCCCTCCCTCCCCAAATAACTCTGTTTTCCTATTACCACTCACCCCAGTGGGACCTTAGGTCTATTTAGCTATATGGACCCTTGAAAGCTGGCCCTAGCACTCTCCCTGATATGATACCACAGCTTTGCCATTTCACAACGACCTTGATCTTCCAAAATATCAGAGACCCACAATTATTTAAATAGTAAGATGCCTAATAATCCAACCACCACGTAGAACTGACTATTTAATTTGTGAAATGTTACATGTGCATGCTATTGTTATCTCTCATATGGTGGTTCATACCAGTTGTCATCTGTATGGTCTTTATTTATATCATATTCTCCTAAAAATATCATAGATACAAGATTAAAAAAAAGAAACTGCCAACCACTGTTGCCATGGTTTAGTTACTTTTGATTAAAAAAAATCTACCTTATTAAGAACACAAAGACATTCATTTGTATTTACTTTATATTTGGGAGACTGAATGGGTCAAATCTTGCAGATTCAAAACGTGGCAAGCAGTTTTTCTTAAAAAGAAAAAAAAGTGGAAGAATAAAACAAATGGGGCGCAAAGTAAATCTTGTAACAATAGTTATGCAAATGGTTTATAAAATGAACCTAAATTATCACAAAAAATTGACATTCCAAATTGAGATGGAATAATAATACAGTATCATTCTTAACCCATAGGTATGTGTGCCTCAGATCCTTCGATCCTTGCAGATGATTGGCAGCACATCAAAGCTTCAACCAATTGTCATGCGCCTTATGACATCTTTGTGGGAGAAACAGGTATTAGGAGTATGCCAATGTTCATTATGGAAGCTGAAACATTCATTAATATGTTTATTTTTATTATTGTACATTTTACTAACCAACTTACACATTAGGCAAATTGTAGTACTGATAGTAAATCCTTTTTGATTATGCTAATATTCTGTGCCATTTATTCATTCTGGTTGGACCTATCCAACATGTGATCAGTCATCTTTACTTTTCTTCTTTCTCAATGTACTGTTCTAGCATAAATGGTTAGCTGTGGGGCTCCACAATGTACAACTTGGCTAATGTATAAAACTTGGTTAAAAGAAAAGCAAAACTCTGAAAATTTCAGACAAATTTTGCAATCCTGGGGAGAAATGTTGGACAAACGATTTAACATAAAATGTGTTCTTATCTTTATCAAAGCCATAATAGACAAACATGATGTGCTTAAGCTGATAACACACAATCAATTCTAATTTCGTGTGTTCTTTATTGAATATACCCATTAAAAATTCAGTGCTGGAGGAAAACATAAGTGACCCACAGACTAATTACTTTAACGAAAGGTGATTGGAGTAAGTATCTTGCACATCTGAAGTCCAGTTAATGATGTGTTTGGATGTGTGGTTTAGAGCTTCTCTGATTGGTAAAAAAACACTCAAATTTTTTAGGATAACTGTTCATAAGAAACATCAGTTGATGCGAACCATGCCTCGCTGAAAGAAGCTCCTTGAAGATATACGATCAAGAGTAGTTGACCTGCATAAGGCCAGAAAGGGATACAATGTAATCTCAAAGTGTTTTAAACATCCATCAGTTCACAGACAAATTGTCTATAAATGGAGACAGTTTAGTACTGTGGCTACCTTTTCCTAAAGGTTGGTGCCCAGCCAAGATAACTCCCATGGCGCAAAGCAGAATCCTCAATGAGTTAAAGAAGAACCCATGAGAAACCGGTAAAGGCTTAAAGACATCACTGGCTAGCAAATATCCCTGTTCATGAGTCCTACCATACATAAGTATGAAAAGATAGGGTGTCCATGGCAGAACATCACAGAGGAAGCCATTGTTCTCCATAAAAACATTGCTGCATGCCTGAAGTTTGACAAAGAGCACCTTGGCAAACCACAACACTATTGGGAAAATGTTTTGTGAATTGATGAAACAAAAGTTGAATTGTTTATGAAGAATACTCAGCACTATGTATGGCACAAAAAGGGCACAGCTTACCAACATCAACACATCATCCCAACGTTGAGGTATGGTGGAGGGAACATCATGATTTAGGCCTACTTCCCTGCCTTGATGATGGCCTGGACTACATGCCATCATCAAGGGGAAAACAATTCCCAAGGTTACCAAAATATCCTACGGGATAATGTCAGGTTGGCTGTCCACCAGTTGAAGCTTAATAGCCACTGGGTGATTGCAGCAGGACAATGACCCTTAGAATCAAAGAAAATACACCACATTCTGGCTTCAGAAGAAGAAAATGTGTTTTTTTGTGTGGCCCAATCGGAGCCCAGACCTTAACCCCATAGAGATGCTGTGGAATGACCTCAAGAGAGCCATTCACACCATTCTACAGATGTGTCTGAACCAAAGCAGTTTTGTAAAGAGGAATGGTCAAAAATTCCTTCTGAACATTGTGCTGGTCTGATCCAGAGCTGCCAAAAATACTTGCTTGAAGTAATTGCTGCCAAAGGACCAGCTATTAACTCCAAGGGTTCACTTACTTTTCCTCCAGCACTGTGGATGTTTAATGAGCGTGTTCAGTAAAGAAACAAGAGATGAGTATAGTTTGTGTGTCATCAGCTTAAAGGATAAGTTCACCTTTGAAAGAAAAAAAAATAAATGTACATTTTTTGCAGGTAAACAAAATGTGCATTTATATATTTGTTTTATTTTTAGGAGCTTGTAAAGCATTGCACCTGTGATCAGCAGATCACAGGTGCAGTGTCAGGCTCCTGCAGACTGTCTGTGTTGTTGTCTGCCCATACCTCTGATACGTGCAGGCAGTTACTGAATGGTTGGAAGATCAATTAACTAGCTAGAGCGCTCATCAGTGCCCTGGTAGTTCATTGAGAACTACAAGTAGTTAGCTTGTAAAGGCTGATGGTAATCAGAGCAGGCAGATGCTGAATATGTCACATGCTGCACCCTAAATATGGGGGTGACATGTTCACAAAGGTGAACCAATTCCTTTAAGAACATTGTGTTTGTCTATTGTGACTTAGATGAGGATCAGATCACATTTTATTTAATTACTATATACATATATATATATATATATATATATATATATACAGTCAGGTCCATAAATATTGGGACATCAACAGAATTCTAACATTTTTGGCTCTATATACCACCACAATGGATTTGAAATGAAACGAACAAGATGTGCTTTAACTGCAGACTGTCAGCTTTAATTTGAGGGTATTTGCATCCAAATCAGGTGAACGGTGTAGGAATTACAACAGTTTGCATATGTGCCTCCCACTTGTTAAGGGACCAAAAGTAATGGGACAATTGGCTTCTCAGCTGTTCCATGGCCAGGTGTGTGTTATTCCCTCATTATCCCAATTACAATGAGCAGATAAAAGGTCCAGAGTTCATTTCAAGTGTGCTATTTGCATTTGGAATCTGTTGCTGTCAACTCTCAAGATGAGATCCAAAGAGCTGTCACTATCAGTGAAGCAAGCCATCATTAGGCTGAAAAAACAAAACAAATCCATCAGAGAGATTGCAAAAACATTAGGCGTGGCCAAAACAACTGTTTAGAACATTCTTAAAAAGAAGGAATGCATCGGTGAGCTCAGCAACACCAGAAGACCACGGAAAACAACTGTGGTGGATGACCGAAGAATTCTTTCCCTGGTGAAGAAAACACCCTTCACAACAGTTGGCCAGATCAAGAACACTCTCCAGGTGGTAGGTGTATATGTGTCAAAGTCAACAATCAAGAGAAGACTTTACCAGAATACAGAGGGTTCACCACAAGATGTAAACAATTGGTGAGCCTCAAAAACAGGAAGGCCAGATTAGAGTTTGCCAAACGACATCTAAAAAAGCCTTCACAGTTCTGGAACGACATCCTATGGACAGATGAGACCAAGATCAACTTGTACCAGAGTGATGGGAAGAGAAGAGTATGGAGAAGGAAAGGAACTGCTCATGATCCTAACCATACCACCTCATCAGTGAAGCATGGTGGTGGTAGTGTCATGGCGTGGGCATGTATGGCTGCCAATGGAACTGGTTCTCTTGTATTTATTGATGATGTGACTGCTGTCAAAAGCAGCCGGATGAATTCTGAAGTGTTTCGGGAATATTATCTGCTCATATTCAGCCAAATGCTTCAGAACTCATTGGACGCCGCTTCACAGTGCAGATGGACAATGACCCAAAGCATACTGCAAAAGCAACCAAAGAGTTTTTTAAGGGAAAGAAGTGGAATGTTATGCAATGGCCAAGTCAATCACCTGACCTGAATCCGATTGAGCATGCATTTCACTTGCTGAAGACAAAACTGAAGGGAAAATGCCCCAAGAACAAGCAGGAACTGAAGACAGTTGCAGTAGAGGCCTGGCAGATAATCACCAGGGATGAAACCCAGCGTCTGGTGATGTCTATGCTTTCCAGACTTCAGGCTGTAATTGACTGCAAATGATTTGCAACCAAGTATTAAAAAGTGAAAGTTTGATTTATGATTATCATTCTGTCCCATTACTTTTGGTCCCTTAACAAGTGGGAGGCACATATGCAAACTGTTGTAATTCCTACACCGTTCACCTGATTTGGATGCAAATACCCTCAAATTAAAGCTGACAGTCTGCAGTTAAAGCACATCTTGTTCGTTTCATTTCAAGTCCATTGTGGTGGTGTATAGAGCCAAAAATGTTAGAATTGTGTCGATGTCCCAATATTTATGGACCTGACTGTATATATACACATATATATATACACAAACAGACCCAAACACACATATACAGTTTATCAGGTGGGATGTTATCAACAATGTGAAATATTGCTTATGGTTTTTTAAAAAATCTTTTTTTGCATCCATAAGGTTGAACTTTTGGCTCCTTTGCAAGTAATGTGCTTACTCCTTGCCATCTCTTGAAAAAAGCACACTGCTTACAGAGATTGGCAGGTCAGTGTCACCACGTACCTGTATGTAGAGCCTGTGATGGCTAATATTACAAAGCCAGTCCAAGCACTCCTGGATAGTGAGTCAGGGACTGCATGTGATAAGGGAGGGCATGACTGCCTGAAATGTGTAATCTGGCATCTGGAACCTGGGAGCACTAAGTATAGTATACAGGTAGAAAACCAGCAGAGCCACTTTGAAATATATTGAAATCCTACTGAGTCCATTTTTGCATACAGTCTATTAAGTCAATGCTAACTTTTAATACATCAAATCAGTCATATTCTCACTTCAATAAAAATACAATGGAAAATGAGTGCTCTCTAATCAGCAGCTAAAGCACCAAAGGCAACCAATAAAAACCTTCAGAAAATCATACTAAATAAATAGGTGCAGCACTAAATTCATAAATATATTGATAATGTCCGTAAACATATAAACAGGTTAAAATTATATGCCAAGAATCAATCAAATTAAAAGGTGACAGTCTGTGCAGATCTGGGTGCGAATTAGCAGTAGAATCCAATATTGGTGCTCCAAATAGTGTGGTAAAATTACGCACTCACCAGATGCGTAATGTATATGTACATTATATGAATCTGTAGAGGTCCCCTTTAGGATTTGGATATGATCCTAATCCAGGATAATCCTCCCTCTAGGTAAGGTGGTGCTGTCAGGAGCTCACAGGAAGATACAGGATCCAGCTGGCCAGAGATCCCTTTAACCACTTCCAGTCCGTACACTTTTACCCCCTTCCTGTCCAGGCCAATTTAGTTTAAAATCAACCAGATGCAACACAATACTACGTTGTAACCTAAAAATTGTTTTGTGTAATTAACAATTTGGGATAAAATAATGTAAATGTTCATGGAATTGTAGTTTTTGGTAGCAGTTTCTTGATCACATCATTATCTGAGATGACTGCCTCAAGCAATCTGTGTTGCTATTATTCTCTCTTCCGGTCTCTCATAAAGTGATGAGAAAACTGAAGGCAGAATAAGTTTTATGTGGGCTGATACACATTTTCTGAGACATTAAGTAATCTAGTCTGCAAATTTTGTTCCAGGACAGAGTCTATCCAGAGCTCCAGAAGCTAATTGCAGTTGCTGATTCCCAGTGTTTATCAATTGGCAAAGAGACCCAGTGGGAGAAAACTGTTGCAAAAGCCGCAACTATCCGAGATATATGCAGACAGAGGTAAACTTGTGTTCTTAGCTGCTTATTGTGAGCAGCCAACAATTTTTCAAAGTTTTTTTTAACGTCTAGAGTTCAGTTGTGCTTTTGTTCCTCCTGCATAAGGTTGCGTTAGCAAGCAATTCTACCAAAGCAAAAATAGGAGCCTTTTAGGGCATGCTTACAGGAGGGTTTTCTGCTTTGGTGGCAATTTGAAAGGACTTGGAATGTAGTCTTTGACTTTGGATCTGATAGAGCAATGTTATCTTGTGTTTATTGCTGCATTGACTTTGTCTCACATTATTGTGTTTTTATAAAGTGCTCCATGTCCTTTTTTGCTTCTTTGAACTGCTTTTCCACCCCCTAACAAGTCAACATGAATACATAGAAAGCAAGCCAAAGCAGCTCAAAAGCATTTCACACAAATATGTGCACCTGAAAGGATGCTGCATTAGCTTTGGGTCTCCATCTAATGCAGGGTAAACAAACCCTTATTTGCGATTGATCCTAAACTTTCAAACCTTTCGGCATTTGGTAAATAGTTTTTTTAACTTTTTGTGTTTACAGAAAAATAAAGTGTACAAAATAATTATCAGTTATGACCTAATAATATAATTTAATTCAGATTTTGAAAATCAAAAACATTTACAATGGAATTGGGGATTTTGAGTAGAACCTTTGCCTGCTTTCTACTGCTATCTGTATCGTCAAAGGGGAGAGTTCCTCTAGATTCCTGTGCCACAAAAACAAAAAAACAGTGACAGCTGTCAAATTTTTGATTCCTCACATTTTTTTTTCAGTGACAGTGGTCACCAGACTGAATTCTGCACACCTACATTAATATTAATATGATTATTATTATTCAGGATTTATATAGCACCAACACTGGTGCAGCACTTTACAACATAAGGGCAGACAGTACAATTACAATACAAATTATTACAGGAGGGATCAGAGGGCCCTGCATGTCCCCATCTTTGCAGTGCATCAGCATTTCCTACACTTTGCTGTGGGTCCTCTGCACTTTCAGTTTGTGACCCTGCTATTCGCTTTTTCCAATGCACTTCAGTGGTTTCACCAAGGTGCTGGCCTCAGTACTGGTTTTACTGTGCTTTTGGACATTCCCATTGTGTTATACTTAGATGACCTCCTAATAAGTAAGCAGTTAGCACAGGTTCTGGCAGACAGCATAGTTCTGACTGTCCAGACTGTGCAGAGGTTCAGATGGATTGTGAACCTACAGGGAGAGCTGAAATGACTAATTGCTGGGTCTAGTCCTAAACACAACTGAAGCCAGAGTTTTTCTTCTGCAGGAGACACAGACACATACTTTTTGGTCTAGGAATCTTGTGACCTTTTGCTTTTGCATGAGAGTTCTAGGTTTGATTTGGTCTCCTTTGACGCAGGCCAGTTTCAGTTCAAACCCTGCAACACAACCTTTCTTTATCATCGGACAAGTCAGTCCAGTCTCTGGACACGTGGATTCATCTAGCACTGAGGACCAGAGCGGGAGTTTAGTTATTCCAGGTGGACGTCATATGGCGTCCTCCCGGAACACGCCTCTCGTTGAGCCACTCTGTGGCATGATCTGTCACTAGCTGTGTACCCCAGACACAGCCGATGACAGATCACTGTACTGGGCCGTTGCCAGTACCATGTGATCTCTGTGACCAATTACAGGAAATCACATGACAATTGTAAACAATGAATGGCTTCAATTTATGCCATTCATTATGTACAATTGTATTGCTAGCTGTGATTGGTCACAGTGATCACATGGTACAGGCAGGGCTAATTACAGCTCATGTGTATCTTGTGATTAGCTGCGGCCAATCACAGCTAATCACAACAATACAAACTGAATGAATCGATTTCATTTTTTCTTTTCATACTGTCACCAGTCAGTGTTCCTGATAACTGCCAGACCAGTTACATGATGATGCTGTACTGCACTGATAACAGTGAAAATGTATAATAGTGAAAATTTTAAGTTCTTCATTTTCCAAAAAAGTATGACAAAAAAAGTTACAACTTCAGAAAACTCACCATGCCCCTTACTAAATACCTTGGACTGTATACTTTCAAAAAAGGGGTCATTTATTTGGGGGATATTTTGTACTGTCCTGACATTTTTGGACCTCAAGAAATGAGATAGGCCGTAAGTACATCAGGGAAGATCAATTTTCAGATATATACCATAGTGTGTGCATTCTATGCTTTCCTATAGATGAAATAATAAATATTGATTTCGGTTATTTTCCCAAAAGAAATGTATGATACATTTTGGCTTAAAATTATGAAGTTATAACAGTAACGAAAAAAACGCTTTTTTTTCCATCAAAATGTTTAGACTTTTTTCATTTATATAACAGAAGATAAAAAACCCAGTGCTGATTAAACACCACCAAAAGAAGGTTCTACGTGTGTGAAAAAAAAAATATAAGAAAATGCATATGGTACAGTGTTGCATAATCGTGCATTTGTCATTCAAAGTGAGACCGCACTGAAAGCTGAAATTTAGCCTGGCCAGGAAGGGGTGAAAGGGCCCAGTTTTGAAGTGGTTAAAAAACATTACAGCATGTTTGGCTGTGAAGGAGTTCTGGGAATAATTTGCATACACGATGCTTGGATATTTGGAGAATTCTCATCTCCAGACCAACATCTTTGAGTTTCAGGCTATTTGGCTGTTTCTGCAGTGCTGGACCGACCAGCTAGAAGGTCATTTGATTTGGATTCAGACAGTATGGATTACCATGACTGAGGAACAAAAAGTCTCATAGCAACATGAGAAGTAGATCAGATAAGATCCTGAACATTCCAGCCTTGTCTGCCATTTACATCCCAGTTGTGCACAATTGGCTTACAGACTTTCTCAGCTAAGAGTGCCTAGAACAAACAGATTGGTCTCTACATCTTTGTCATGGGTAGGGGACTCTGGATATGAGCCTCCTGGCCTCCAGGTTCAACAGCATACTGGACAGCTTTTCCAGGTACAGGGATCATCTAGTGGATGCAATGGATGCTCTGGTGGTTCCATAGGATCAGTTCAACTTTATGTCTATCAGTTCTCTCTTGAAACGTATTCCTCATCTGATTCACATGATTTAGACTTATGATCTTTCAGTGATCCTTATTGCTCAAGATTGACCCAGATGGATGTGGTACTCGGACCTGGTCAGACTGTTGGTGAGCAGTCAATAGGCTCTTCTATATTGACAGGATATTCTGTCTTGCCAAGGGCTGACTTGCCATCCTTCTTCATGGTTGCTGGCTTTACCTACATAGCTGTTGAAGCCCAGGTTTTGAAATACAGGGGCATCTATAAACTGGTAATTCCCACAATGCTTAAAGCTAGGAAGTCTGCTTGTAGTAAGGTCTTTTACTCAATGTGTGAGGTGCAAGGCTTTTACCCTAGGAAGCTTTTCCTTGGGGCAAATCCGCTTATTCCTATAGCTGGGTTTCGACCAACATTTGGCCCTCAGCATTATTATTATAATACAGGATTTATATAGCGCCAACAGTTTGCTCAGCACTTTACAAAATGAAGGTAGACATTACAATTACAATTCAGTTTGGTACAAGAGGAAACAGAGGGCCCTGCTCGTTAGAGCTTACAATCTAATTATTAAGGGTCAGGTCTCTGCTCTGGCTGTCTTGTTTTAGAGACCACTAGCTTTCCAGCCTTCAATTTAGACCTTTTTTCAGGGTGTTTCCCACGTGACTCCCCCTGTTTCCTTGTTGCTCCTTGGATTCTGAAGATTTTTCTTTTGGCACTTCAATATCTATCCTTTGAACCCATTAGAGATGTTCTCCTGTCCACTCTTACACATGAGACAGTGTTCTTTACAGCCATCACCTTTCTCAAAATTCAAACATTTTTCTGACACTTATTTACAACATGCTTTTTATTGGTCTGTGACTGAAAAGTAGTGAAGCCAGAAACAACCAGGCAGAGTATCTTCAAAAGAGAGCCAGCATATGCAGCCTCTATTCTCAAGACAAAGTAACTTTAGCATGCAGGTTACCCAAAGTTTATTTACTTTCTAGCATATAACAAGCAAATTATCCATTTTCATGACATTTTAAATCTTTCCTGAGGCAGGATTGTCCTGCATAACTGTAAAACATAAAGCAAAGGTCACAAGTTGCTAGAATTTATTCTGTGATTTAAATCATTCATATGGCTTGGTAGTGTCTGAGCTAGCAGCCTTATCCTGTAAAAGACCTTTTTTGATTTTACACAAGGACAAAGATGGTTGAGGCCCAGTGCTTTCTTTCTACCAAAGGTAGCTTGGGCCTTTTACCTCAATCAGGATATTGTTCTTCCTTCTGTTTGTCCAGCTCCAGTTTATCAGGAGGAGATTTTCCTCCATTGCCTGAATGTAGTTTGGGCTGTGAGAATTTATCTCTTTGTCACTAGTTAATTTAGAGAAAAATAATTCTGTTTTTCATTCCCAATGGTCCCTGCAAAGGTGCCCCTGCTTCTCATTACATCTTCTCTTAGTATCTTAGGCTGACCACTATTCAAGCCTATAGTCTCTAGAATCGGATTACTACTTTTCTTGTCAAGACTCATTCTACTAGATTCAGGCCACATCAGAGGCAGACCTAGGGCATGCTTTTCTTCAGGAGACTATCTGAGCTGCAGGCAGTCCCCACTTTTCTTCAGGAGACTATCTGAGCTGCAGGCAGTCCACAAATCTCTGTTGTTTTTCAGTGGCATGTTAGCTGTTGTATTCCCACCCCTCAGTTTAACTGCTTTGCATGTCTTGCTAGTAATACCTTATTCTCCCCTTCTATAGACCAGCATGAAAATAGGATTTTTCTACCAACTGTAAAATTATTTTCTTGGAGTCCATTGAGAGACACAGGTTTCACTTCGCTGGGTTTATGATCATTTCCTGGTACAGTCTGGTAGAAAACTGAGGCATGCTGATAGTAGGAAGGGTCATTCTGGGCTGATCCACAATATCTTTTTTGTTTGCTAGTGTTAAATCCTTTTGTAGGTGGCAGTATAGCCTGGCAGTAATTACTTCCTGTGTCCCTCAATGGCCTCCAAGAAAAGTATTTTACAGTAAGTACGAAAATCCTTTTATTTTTACAAACACAAAGTGTGTATGTGCTAGTATATGAGGGGCTTTTCATAGATCGACAAAGACGCAACTTTATCAAACATATTATATAAACCTATGTTTTTGCACTGTCTGTACATGAGTGTATTAATTCCACCAATACACAGATTGCATTTAAAAGAAACTTTTATCTTTTAGACTTGGTAGGGAATTGTACCAAATACAGGTGAAACTCGAAAAATTTGAATATCGTGCAAAAGTTCATTTATTTCAGTAATGTAACTTAAAAGGTGAAACTAATATATGAGATAGACTCATTACATGCAGAGCAAGATAGTTCAAGCCGTGATGTGTCATAATTGTGATGATTATGGTTTACAGCTCATGAAAACCCCAAATCCACAATCACAGAAAATTAGAATATTACATGCAATCAATAAAACAAGGATTGTACATAGAACAATATCAGACCTCTGAAAAGTATAAGCATGCATATGTACTCAGTACTTGGTTTGGGCCCCTTTTGCAGCAATTACTGCCTCAATGCGGCGTGGCATAGAAGCTATCAGCCTGTGGCACTGCTGAGGTGTTATGGAAGACCAGGATGCTTCAATAGCGGCCTTCAGCTCTTCTGCATTGTTCGGTCTCATGTCTCTCATCTTTCTCTTGGCAATGCCTCATAGATTCTCTATGGGGTTCAGGTCAGGCGAGTTTGCTGGCCAATCAAGCACAGTAATCCCACGGTCATTGAACCAGGTTTTGGTGCTTTTGGCAGTGTGGGCAGGTGCCAAGTCCTGCTGGAAAATGAAGTCCGCATCCCCATAAAGCTCGTCTGCAGAAGGAAGCATGAAGTGCTCCAAAATCTCCTGGTAGACGGCTGCGTTGACCCTGGACTTAATGAAGCACAGTGGACCAACACCAGCAGATGACATGGCTCCCCAAATCAACACAGACTGTGGAAACTTCACACTGGACTTCAAGCATCTTGCAGTGTGTGCCTCTCCATTCTTCCTCCATACTCTGGGTCCTTGGTTTCCAAATGAGATGCAAAAGTTGCTGTCATCAGAAAAGAGGACTTTGAACCACTGAGCAACAGACCAGGTATGTTTTTCTTTAGCCCAGGTAAGATGCTTCTGACGTTGTTTGTTGTTCAGGAGCAGCTTGACATTTGAAGCCCATGTCCAGGATCCGTCTGTGTGTGGTGGCTCTTGATGCACTGACTCCAGCCTCAGTCCACTCCTTGTGAAAGTCCCCAACACTTTTGAATGGCCTTTTTCTGACAATCCTCTTCAGGCTGCGATCATCCCTGCTACTTGTGCACCTTTTTCTTCCACACTTTTCCCTTCCACATTACTTTCTATTAATGTGCTTTGATACAGCACTTTGGGAACATCCAACTTCTTTTCCAATTACCTTTTGAGGCTTTCCCTCCTTATAGAGGGTGTCAATGATGGTTTTCTGCACAACTGTCAAATCAGCAGTCTTTCCCATGATTATGATTCCTACTGAACCAGACTGAGAGACCATTTAAAGGCTCAGGAACCCTTTGCAGGTGTTATGGCTTAATTAGCTGATTAGAGTGGGACACTTTGAGCCTAGAATATTGCACCTTTTCACAATATTCTAATTTTCTGAGATTGTGGATTTGGGGTTTTCATGAGCTGTAAACCATAATCATCACAAATATGACAAATCACAGCTTGAACTGTCTTGCTTTGCATATAATGAGTCGATCTCATATATTAGTTTCACCTTTTAAGTTGCATTACTGAAATATTTAATATTTCGAGTTTCCCCTGTATGTCATATCTCCCCTTTGCTATGCCAAACGTTTGCTGCAGATGTTCAGTTTATATCCTTATGCCTTGTTTTAAAAAGTAACTTTGTCAGGAGAAAAGTATGAGCACTGCCATTGCTGAGAATATTATAATGTTAATTCCCCATCTGTCTTGTTGATATGTTGGCTTCAATGCTGTCTAAATCTCTGATCTGGAACAAGTTTACAGATAGATTTGACTTCGGACTTCAGATACTTTTCTGACACTCATTTACAAAATGCTTTTTATGGGTATATGACTCAAATTAAACCGGAAACCGGATACAACCATGAAGCTAGCTTTTTCAAAAGAGGGCAACGACTGCAGCCATTATTCTCAAAACACAGTAACTTTACCATTACGGGTACCCAATGTACCCAAATCAACTTCATTTACTCATTAGCCTATAAAAAGCAAACTGTATGTTTTCCATGGCAAATTAAATCTATTCTTTGGCAGGATTATCAGTCAGAATAATACTTTAAAACCATAAAATATAAGGCAGAATTTATTCTGTAACATATTGATCACTCCTTGTTTATATTTTATTCCATAATTTAAATAATTTGTATGAATGTTCAGTTTATTATGTGCTTCTCGTTCGACAGGCCTTACCAACATGGTGCAGACATGCTTGCTGCTATCACTCAAGTTTTGAATGAATGTCCAAAACCTGACCAAGCCACTCCTGTTGCCTTGGTAATGCAGGGCCTCCATGCTCTCTGCCAAGCTGAGGTCAGTGAAAGTGACCTTCTTCTCTAACTGGAAGCTTTGCACTTGCTAAGTGTATTATTTTTATGTTATTAAGTTATAAGGTATCAACTTAATATATTAGAATATTACAGTGACTTCTATGTTGTATGTTATTTCAGCAAGATATTTATCATAATTTATAGCAGGGCTTGAAATTTCCACTCGCCTGCTCGCCACTGGCGAGTGGAAATTATGGTGGGGGCGAGTGTGTCCCCGAGGGCCTTCTTGCTGAGCAGGTTCGAAGCTCAGGCCGGATCTGTCATTGGCACTGGGAGCCGTCAGGCTGCTCAATAGCTGAACGCAGTGAAAGCAAAGGAAGGAGTGTGTGCTGTGTTCTCTGCCTCCCCCTAGATTGCAGTACCCGGCTCTGTGCGTGAACAACGAAGTACTGCAACTTTTTATGGGGGGGTGGTGTGTGTGTACGTGTACATGTGTGTGTGTTTGTGTGTGCCTGTGTATGCATGTACATGTATGTGTGTGTACATGTGTCTGTGTGTGTGTGTACGAGTGTGTGTACATGTATGTGTGTATGTACGTACATGTGTCTGTGTATGTATTTACATGTGTCTGTGTGTGTATTTCTGTGTATGTACATGTATCTGTGTGTATGCGTGTCTGTACATGCCTGTGTGTGTATACATGTGTGTGTGTGTGTGTGTGTGTGTACATGTGTCTCTGTGCATGTGTGTACATGTTTCTGTGTGTGTATGTGTGTATGTACATGTCTGTGTGTGTGTGTACAGGTGTCTCTGTTTGTGTGTGTTTAGTTGGTGGCGAGTAACTCTTAAGGCCTGGATAGTAGCTCAGGACTTGAAATTTTAAGCCTTGATTTATAGTATTATGTTTCATGTTTGACATGAATGAATATATGCAGTATATCTTACAATAGTTTTATGCAATATACTGTACATTGGTTGTTACCTTGGGTTAAAACAGAGTTTTGGGAAAACAGCTAAATACACATGAACACCCAAAAATTAACAACCAATACAAATGAACAACCAAAAAGTAACACTGTCTGTGCTACATGCCAGATAAAAACAGATCACTAGCAGTGTGACAAAAAAATAAGCAATTGATAATTAATGAGTATCTGAATATAGTCCCAAGTCTTTGATAAGATTTGAAGCAAAGTCTTCTGCAGCTGTCCCTGATTACCATGCATAAAAGAATGCACAGTATCTGGGCAAAAAAAAAGAGAAAAACAGGGAAGCGCACACCTTACGCAGTTAAACCTTCAATAAACAAAGTATTAACATCAATAAAGGTTGCACTCACAAATTTCATATACAAAAAGCTCCTTGAATGCAGTCCCATTTTGCTGACGTTGTAGGACCATTCACATTGTGGTCAATGATGCTTGGTGGTTGCTCAGCATGAAGTTTGAATCTCTCTCAGGCTGACAGGCTGAAGGAAGGCAGACAATTCAGCTCCAAACTGGGCTCAGCTGTACGGCAGACCTTGCTGTTACTGAGTTCATACAAGTCACTCCTACTAGTAGGTGGACATTACTATATGTTTTGGGGGCATGTTCCCCTTTGTCAAGCAAAAGGCCTAGCATTATGTGTAATTTAAATCATTCAAGATTGCAAAGGGTCTCTTGTTTTCAGGCAGTGATTTAAAAGGATTAGGATAAAAAAAGATATATACAAAGAAATAAGGTTTATCTTAATTGTACAGTACAGAACACGGGCCAAGTATTCCTAGACCCTGGGTTAAAAACTCATACCTTCAGGTGACTGGACACTAATAATAAACTTTATTTTATATACTGCCTTTAAAGGTAGCTTGTCAAAGCGCTTTGCAAAGAAAACAAAGTAGAAATACACAGGATAAAACAAAGGGAAAAAAAACATTAGGTGAAAGCTTGTCTAAAGAAATAAGTTTTTAGATTTGATTTGAATGAGTTAAGAGAAGATGACTCTTTGATGTTCCTTGGAAGTGAATTGCAGAGTTTTGGAGGTTAAGCTAGCATCAAATATCACCCCTAGATTTTTCTATTTAGACTGAAGCTCAAGTACAGTGCTACCAGGACTGGCCTTACACAGTTGATGTGGGATGCCAATAAGCATGACTTTTCACGGTTTAATTAAAGGAAATTATGTGCCATCTAAGTTTTTATATCACAAATACAGTTCGATAAGAGAGAAGCAGCCAAAGTAGAATCTAGTTTAGTGTGGATGGACAATGGCAGTGCTTTCAATGACAGGCTCCTGGGCGCCTCCCCTATAATCCTACCCCACTCCTTGAGTCTGTGAGTGGGTTATGCCCATCAGGATGGGCAAAACCTGAACATTATCTACAGTCCATCATCGTAGACTGATAGGACAGCGTCACCCTGTATGCTTCTGACTGTAACTGTAAAGACTGGGGCAGTATTTGAATAGTATTCACTATGGGGTAAAAGTTTTAAGTTTGGCATTTAAAAGCTTAACCACTCAGAGCATAGTTTCAGGTGGATGACCAGGTGGGAGATCATACCACAGTAAGTGTACAATCCAAACGCAAACGTAAAAATAGCTGTTTGTATAAGTGGGTGCTGCAGCGACCGTCACCTGGAACCGAACAGAATCAGCAAGGAAGAATGTCATCAGCACATGGAGGATCACCAATATGGGTCCAAAAGTTTTAATGAACGATCACATGCCTGATGAAGGGGTCCTGCGAGACTCCGAAATGTTGCGTTGCTGTAAATATGTGATCGTTCACTTTTGGACCCATATTGGTGATCCTCGGTGTGCTGGTGACATTCTCCCTTGCAGATCATACCACAGGTCGCACAGTTTGCTGCCATGTCCGCCTAGGGCCTACATGCTTACACTATTCTGCATCCTACTCTGAGAGTACCACACAGGGAAATACCCTCAAATGTAGCCATGATGGAGATCAGGCGAAAGGGAGCCATTGCAAAAACGCAGGCGAACATTCTCCCTACTGAAGGTCCAAACAACACTCAATCTCAGAGTGATGATGCACCCCTGCACTGGAGCAGGAGCCAACTCTTAACACCGGACTCTGCATCCAATTATAGCTCTACTTAAGCATGCTATAAGGGGCCTGTACGAAAGAAGAGTTTTCTGCATCTTTGTCCAATGCCTTGGACAAAAAACAGCCTTAAAACTGCCATCTTTGCCCAGGGAGTGGAAAACTGGGAAGTGGACTACCTCCGTCGCTGCCACCTAGATCAGGGGGACTGGGTCCTTCACCCAGACGCTTTCAATAAAATATGTAAAAAATGTGGGACCATGAATGTAGCTATCATAACCTCCAGATTCAACTACAAGCTTATTCTGTTTGTTGCAAGGATCCACTAGCCCTAGCCTCTGACGCCTTGATAATTCCCTGGTCTCAATTTAGTCTAATTTACACCTTTCCTCCAGCATGGATTTTGCCTCATCTGCTCAAAAAGATAGAGCAAGAGAAGAAAACTATGATTCTAATTTAACTTAGCAGATCCAGAAGAAGATGGTACAGAATGACGTCTTTAGAAGATGTCATTCTGATGAAACATATTGGGTGTGGATCGTACGTGACGTCATCACACACTAATGCCGGTCCAAGTCAGCATTTTCTTTTGTTGCAAGCCATCAGCCTGCTATTGTTTCACTTGTTTGTTTTACTTGTTTTTATGCATTTTGAATCAATGCAGTTTCAAGGATATTGCTCTTCTATTAATACAATAAATGGTAAGGGATTTTTTTTTTAAAAACCTGCTTCACTATGGAAGTGTATTTTTTTGATCCCACGGTATGATTGCGAGAGTGAGAGTGCCTCAGTCCCTGGTGGAGCCATCACAACTTTTGTGGAACACTCTGCTTGCCATCCACACTAAAGGATTGGACTGTTTTTGGATGTGCTTAGTTGGACTGGATTGCGTTTATTCTATCTAACTTTGTAATAAACTTCTTGGAATGGATTCAAATAATTTACTTAGTATATGTGTGTGAACACGGTTTTATACACATTTGTTTGTACAAGATTATGAAGTTTACTGTTTATAGAGTATTTATTTACAAATTACAATATGAATTTTTATTCAGTATGCAACAATTGATTGTATTTAAAAAATTTTAGCACAACTTTTTTTGTTTCTTCAACTAGTATCATCGTTGCATAGTGGCTGCTTAGTTTTGTATTATTATTTATGGCCTAGTGCAGATATTATTTATTATTAATCGAAAGAACTTGACCCTAAGCACTCTGAAAGAACAGATCTTTGCCTTGTCTATTCTCTTTCAAAGACCTCTGGCTTTACACTCTCTTTTAAACATTTTACTTTTATCCTGCATTACAACCCCCTTGCAGCAACCTGTGCTTTTTTTGGGATTTCAGCTTCAACTTTGTTCTCTCTGCCCTGTAGAAACGACCCTTTGAACCCATCATGGATATTTCCATATTTTCTTGAAAAATGTCTACTGCAAAGTTCCATTTTCATCACCATCACTGCAGTCAGACTTGTCTCTGAAGTGATGACCTCTGTTCCTCATACTTCACACAGGTAAGGTTGTCTTACCCCTAAGACCATCCTTTCTTTCTGAGAAGGAATCAGTCTTCCACCTCATCGAGGACATAGAGTAGTCTTACTATCCTTATGCCCTGCTCTAAAGCATCCTAAAGAAATCTTTCTTCATTGAATGGACACAGTGAGTGTTATTAAAGTCTACCTCAAAGCTACAGCTTTGATCAGACAGACAGGTACTATTTTTCCTGTTCTCAAGACCTTGAAAGGGACACCCTGCTTCCAATTCCACCTCCATGAGATAGATAAGAAATCTGATCACTAGCATTTACGTTCTCAATGAAAAATCTCCTCCTGCACTTTTACATTCCATTCCACCAGATCAGTGGGAATTTCCTCTGCATTTCAACACCAGTCTTCAGTAGCTCAGCTGTGTAAGGCTGCCACCTGGTCCTCTGTTTATGCCTTCTCAAGGTTCTGCCAGGTGGATGTCCAATCTTCTGTGGATGCAGCATTTGGCCACAAGGGTCTTGCAGTGACACTCTGAAGTTGGGTCCTTCTGACTCTTTTTGTTGAGCCTGTTGGCCCAATTCTGTTTGCGTAGTTGTTGCCCTCCCTTCTCTTTCAATGTTTGGGGACTTTGCAGGGTCTGTGAATAATTTGCTTGTGTCCTGTACTGTACAGTTAGGATAAGAAGAATTTTGTTTTGCCTATAAATTTAGTGTCTAGTACAGTACGGGACACAGGTCATCCTCCCTCTCCATTGCTTGCTACAAAACGGAGGACTCAGAGTGGGGTAGGGATATATGGGAAGTGCCCAGGGCATGTATCCTCAAAAGCTTTGGTAGTATCCAATCACCTAAAGATATATTAACCCAAGGTCAATGAATACATTGCCTGTGTCCTGTACTTTAAGATATATATTTTACAGGTAAGTCAAAATTCCTCTTTTAATATACTAACATACACTGGTAGTGAGTTTACCCTTAAATTTATATTGTAGTACCTTTTCTAATATCATTGTTAAAAAAAACCTGTTTAATGTTAAATCTCTTTGTACATAAAATGTAATTTATATAATGTTCTTTTTGCATATTATCCTCAGGTAGTGGACATTCGTTCTACCTGGAATGCTTTATCTCCCAAACTAGCATGTGAGAAGCGCTTTCATGTTCTCAAAGTATTACATGAACTTTTTGCCTTGGTCCCCTCCTTAACTGTTAACACAGAAGACTATGAGGTACACATAATCTTTTTAAGTCACTGTTTTGTACTCTTGTTTTGTCTTTTTTCATTTGTCATATAATTTTAAAAAATATGTATTAATGTTTATTAGTTTTAGTTTAGTGTTTTTTTTTATGCTTTTGCAGAAATTTAAGGCTGAGGTTATCAGCATTCTCTGGAGTCACACTCAGAGTAAGGTAAGAAAAAACAGGTGCATGTATTTTTGCATACTTTGAAAATGTTATTACAGTATATAATTTCTAAATTGTTGTAGTGCTATAGACATGATATGTGAATGGTCTTTGTAGATATTTATTATATACAGTATATGTAACCAGTCCTTTAATCAGTCTATTGAGCTGAAAGATTATTTGAGATAAACATTTACTGTTTTACTGATATGTTATTTATTTTTCTATCAGAATGTTGTTGTGTGCTCTTCAGCATACAAGTCCCTGTGCCAGTTTAACTCTGATGAACACAGTATCCTTCATCTGCCTGAGCAGGTCAGTTGTTGATCTGTTACTGTTCATATGTTACTTAAAGCTTTCATTGCAAAATACGAAGGTAGTATGTATGAATGTGAGTTACGGACCTTAGATTGTAAGCTCCTTAAGGGCAGGGACTGATGTGAATGTATACTATACAGTTGTGGCCAAAATTATTCAACCCCCAATGCTGTAAAGGGGTTTAGGGACTATAGTGTACATTTGGAATTGTATTCAGAATCAAATCCTACAAGGACGTTGTAACTACCCAAATGCAACTAAAATGACATCAATTGTTTATGTAATACAGTAGTAAATGGTTCTTATGTGGTTTCTTCATTGCCACAATTATTCAACCCCTTAAAGACTACCACTCTGAAGAACAGAGGTTCATACAGGTGCTTTCCATCAGGTATTGAAAACACCTGTGGATGTCACCGAGCAGCAATCAAGCATAATAAGCACCAATTAGGCAGCTTTAAAATGACTGTGATACTCAGCTCCTTCTAGACATTTACTGGTGTGGTTACAAACATGGTGAAGGCAAGAGAATGGTCCAGGAAGACAAGAGAAGAGGTGATTTCTCTTCACAGGAAGGGCAATGGCTATAAGAAGATTGCAAAGATGTTAAACATACCAAGAGACACCTTAGGAAGCATCATTCGCAAATTCAAGGCAAAGGGCACTGTTGAAACGCTACCTGGTCGTGGCAGAAAGAAGATGCTGACTTCGACTGCTGTGCGCTACCTGAAGCGTAGAGTGGAGAGAAGTCCCCGTGTGACTGCTGAGGAACTGAGAAAAGATTTGTCAGATGTGGGTACAGAAGTTTCAGCCCAGACAATAAGACGCACACTGCGTAATGAAGGCCTCCGTGCCAGAACTCCCAGGCGTACCCCCTTGCTGTCTCCAAAGAATAAGAAGAGTCGACTGCAGTATGCCAAAAGCCATGTGGACAAACCACAAAAGTTGTGGGATAGTGTTCTGTGGACTGATGAAACAAAATTAGAACTGTTTGGGCCCATGGATCAACGCTATGTTTGGAGGAGGAAGAACAAGGCCTATGATGAAAAGAACACCTTGCCTACTGTGAAGCATGGTGGAGGGTCAATCATGCTTTGGGGCTGTTTTGCTTCTGCAGGTACAGGGAAGCTTCAGCGTGTGCAAGGTACCATGAATTCTCTTCAGTACCAGGAGATATTGGATGGAAACGTGATGCAGTCCGTCACACACCTGAGGCTTGGGAGACGTTGGACCTTTCAACAGGACAATGATCCCAAGCATACCTCCAAGTCCACTAGAGCATGGTTGCAGAGGAAAGGCTGGAACATTTTGGAGTGGCCATCGCAGTCACCAGACTTAAATCCGATTGAGAACCTCTGGTGGGACTTAAAGAAAGCAGTTGCAGTGCGCAAGCCTAAGAATGTGACTGAACTGGAGGCCTTTGCCCATGAAGAATGGGCGAAGATACCCGTAGATCGCTGCAAGACACTTGTGTCAAGCTATGCTTCACGTTTAAAAGCTGTTATAACTGTAAAAGGATGCTGTACTAAGTACTAAGATTGAATGTCACTTGGGGGTTGAATAAAACTGATAATGCTGTGAGCACAGAAAAGACATTTGTGGTTATTTCATTATAACTGTTATGTTATATTTGTCTGACCTACAAGTGCCTCTTTAATGTAAATGTAAGCAAGATGACTGAATGATCAAAAGCAATGTCAAACTGGCCAAAACACTCAATTTCAGTGGGGGTTGAATAATTTTGGCCACAACTGTATATATGTATACTATATGTTAAGTGCTGCACAAATTGACATAGCTATATAACTACCTGTAATAAATAAATAAAAGATTCATTACGCATATTTTAACCCCATTAATCTAAGGGAACTCTGAATTCTGTTTTGCCCATATACTGTATTCATTTAGCAGACATATTAGAACATATTAATATATGGCTTCATATTAAACTGATATGCACAGTTGCATATATTCCTTCTTTGTGTGGTATTCCTATTATACTTTGCACACCAAATTACACAAGCATTGTTTCTGTTGGTTGATCAAGCGTGAAGTAAGGCTGAGAATTGAAGTAAGGAACTTCTTTAATATCTACTCATCCTTTCCAGTTTTACTTTGTGAGCAAGTGTAGACCATAAATTAATTGGCCAGAGCTCTGACAGTTTATATTTTAGGTGATGTGGAAAATGTGAATGTGTGGTTTACTCTGACATATTAATGTTTCAAGAGTTTGAACACTAGCTGAAGCTTTACCACGTGGAGAGGTTATTAGAACCAAGCACTGTTTGCTTATGGGTGCTTTTAAGCAGCCGGATCTTGTGAATTGTATTGTTGATACCACAGTAATTGTGATTACAAGTAGCATGGAAAATCAGTATTTCCTAATCATGCAATGCAGGACACAGGAGAAGTATTTTGAAACATTGGGTTATGCAGCTGCCTTTTTTTTTAGCAGATTGGACACTGCTATTCACAAATATAACCCCTCTGTTTTTTGCTAGTGTCCTTAGGAAAATGGACATCTTCTCTCTGCTCCGAGAGAAGCAAAACAGTTCTTTTTGTTTCTCTTTGTCTTTTTTCTCAACATTTTTTTCTTTCTCAGGGAGGTATTGCCATTGTCTCAAAGCAGGAGAGGTTTCATGGTTTTTATTCAAACCTCCTCACTTTCTCCAAAAGGAGGCATCTATCCAGTATTGGATCTTAGATTCTCAACAGATTCCTTTGAGTTTAGAAATTCCATATAGAATCCATCCAGGCAGTCATTTCTTACCTTTGCCCAGGAGAGCTTCTAGACTTTGTGGACCTTAGGGATGCTTACTTGTGCATGCCTAATTGCTGGGAGCACCAACCCTGCTTGCGTTGTGCTGAAGGCAAGCAACATTACCAATCTGTTTTTCTCCTCTTGGTCTGTCCTCTGCACCTCAGGTTTTCACCAAAATGTTAGCCCTTGTTGTCACTCAGCTTCTGTCAGGGGATCCCCATCATCGGATATCTGGACGACCTCCTTCTGACGGGACAGCCAACTCAGACTCTGTCAACCAATGTCTGCTGGACCATACAGAACCTACAGAATTTCAGATGTATCCTAGATCTCCGGAAATCAGTGCTGAACTGACTCATCATTTGGAGGATATTTGCCTAGTCCTAGAGAGCGTCCTGTCCAGGGTCTTTCTTTCCCAAAGAAAACTTTAGTCTCTTCATTTCCATGTTTGGACCCTTAGGTTCAGGAGCTACCCAATCATCCGTCTTTTTGTATGGGGTTTTGTGCTTGATGTGCTGCCATGAAATAGAAGAAATTTCAAATAATTGTTTCTTAGTGTGGCCTCTACAGGATAGCAGAGACTAGGCAATCCCATAATCGTTTGTCGGTACGTTACCCATATGAGGAGAGCTCTATGGTAGTGATCTTGTCCCTGTCACGTATCCTCTCAGCTTTAGGATGTATATGGCAACCACGATGGTCATGGAGGCATCCCCTTCCTTTCAGAATCCTGTTAGCATGTCAGCAGGAGCTGTAACACATGCCTTGTTTACTATTGCCGGTACGGCTTTGCGTCTGGTTTTGACCTGGGTATCCCAGCTGCTTCCTGAATAGGATAAGTTCCTACACCAAGCTCTAGGTGGGGAGCAGGTGACCCCCAACCTCATGGACCTGGCAGCCTAGCTGCTTCGGGGTCTGGGTACGTGTTTCATGCATCCCTGGATGCGGCTCACTGCTCTCCATGCTTTCCATTTCGGGGGGTGATTTTTTGGAGAGTGCTCGGCTCCAATGTTGGTCTGTTGACCTGATGTCTAAAAAGGCCCTGGCGGACCTCCTCCTCCTACGGTGCACAATTCGTTGTTCTATGCTGGGCGACATTTCGGAGTATTTCGCTGGGGGAGCAGTTTTCTTGCACATGAGGCCTTTTTGTCCCTCTAGTGCTTCAGTCAACGGATCCATGCCCTTCCAGGCTTCCAAAATAACACTGAGGCCCTGGTTTCACAGGCCCTCTAAGCTCGTGGACATGTCCTGCTCAGCTGTAGGCTTGCATTACCCATATTTACAGGGGGACCTTTGTCATTGGTTTGCAGTTCCATGGACCTTCCTACACTTTATCTGATGGTTCCCCCAACTGTTGGTGTCCAGCTGCAGGATAGAGGTTTGTTCCTATCTGCCAAAGATAGCCTTCCTTTCAATCTTCTCTCTCTTCCTCGCCTACAGGATCTGCTACACTACAGGATGTTGGCCCTGATTCAGGGCTTGGAAATGTTTTCTGGGGTTTCACTCTAATCTGCTTACTGTTCCAGTGATGGATGGTGCTTGTCTGGTCCCAGACCACAGGCCCTGAAATACTCTGTGACCGTGCAGAGTCAAGGTGGGATCAATCCATCAGCGGTGGGATTCCCTCATCGGGTATTTTCTGGCCTCCAGGGATGTCTAGGATTTCTACTTGTGCATTACCATCTGTGCTGGGCGCCCTTGCTTCTTATGCTTTGCAGTAACAGTGCATTAACAGTGATTGCAATTTTTCCCTTGACCCGGCCTCCAACCCGCTGGCAGTCATCCAGGCATTGCTGAGACAGTGGGGGATTGCCATGCTCGGTGATCTGGATGATATCATCCTCCAGGCAGAGACGCCATCTCTGCCTGGTGATTTTGCTGCGTCCCCTGCCCTCTGCAGGTCTTTTCTTGGTTCCTGATGTTCAGTAAGTCTCCTCTGGGACCCGCTGCCCACAGTGCTTCTCCCTAGAAGCTTCGGTCAGCAATTTCTCATCTGCAGAAAGGAATTTTGTTTACCAAGAACAAATATCCCCTGTCCTAGACAATCTGTTTCAGCTAGACCAGGGCTAGGGCCTCTGGTCTGGTGGCTACGGTCTCTTCTGGCCAGGAAGTCATTCTCTCATTGCATGGGCTCTACGGTTGCCAGGCTGGTCTCTACGGTTGCTGGGCTGAGGTCAGCTGAGGTGAGTCCAGAGGTCAAGGTCGGCTCATGGCCGCTGCTGGCCAATGGAAACTTGACTACCTATCCATATCCTAGACCTTTGGGCAATTTGGCTAGGTCTGAACTGAGCTTTTCTCCGAACGTCTTCCAGGACAGCCTTCTTAAGACGCAGAGCTTCTCCCTCCGGGACAGGAAACACGTAAGCGCAGTACTTTAAAAGGCAGACCCCCAGGCCTCCCTCTTCAGTTTTTAGTGTTTCTAACGGAGGGACAGGAGCTGTCAGGGCTCCTAGTATGACCAGAGGTATGTGAACTGACGCAAGGAAACGCAGGCTTCAGATATGTTATAAACAATATAATTTATTAATACTAACAATACAAAACGCAGTGCAATACTAAAACATAAACACAGTGCAAACGAACCAAACCACCTACAGATAACAATACATACAATGCAAGCATAGTCAGGCAGGCCAGGTCAATAACAATCGGGCAGGTAGGAACAGGAGGAGCAGGCAGAGAGTAGTCAGGTCACGAGCCGGGTACAGCAACTAACGGGCAGGTAGGTACAGGGGGTCAGGCAGAGAATGGTCGGGGTCACAAGCCAGGGATCAAACAGGAGAAGTCAGCAGAGGTCAGGATCAGGCAGGGTCGGCAACAAGTCAGGCAGGAACAGGAACAGGAATGCAGGTGACAAGATACAGGGGCCCATGGAAAAACACACACCAAGGCACAGACTGCAGGTCTGGCCATCCCTTAAATACACCTCCGTAATCAGCTTCAGGTGTTTGGCTGACTGCAGGGTTGAGTCTCTGATTGGTGAGAGCACCCGCTGGCCAGCCCTGGTACTGCAGCCCACAAGGCAGGTGAGTCCCACCATTATTGGCAAGTCCATTCCTGACAGGAGCAGTCTTAAGGAAACGGCTGTGTGTAAGCCCTAGGCTCAAGGAGGTGCTGGTGGCTCCTGTTCTGATTTACCTCCTCTTGCCCTGCGCGATCCCTCTATGTTGGGTAGTGGGGCTGCGCTCCTGGTGTTCTTCCAGGTCTCAGTGAAAGATGACCGTCGGTGGTGTTCTGCCCAGCACGGAAGAGTTCTTTTCCAGGATCTTTGAATGGGGCGCCCCCCCCAGCGCGGGCGGCAATCATCCCGCTGTCCCCAGGAGAGAGGGCTGCGGTGGCCAATGCACCGTGGAGCAGAGAGACAGCCAGGCAGGTGTGCAGGCAGCCACGACTCCTGGAAAGTGCACTCCAAGTACTGGAAGTTGCGGTCGCGGTGACGTCATCAGCGGGTGCCGGAGGCTTGTGGTTTCAGTCTCTATAGTGGCACAGGCATCAGGTCGGGTGGCCGGTGTGGTGTGTAAACCCAGCTAAGACTGCGGCTCCACACCACGAGGGACATGATGGAAGGCGCTGGCCTCTCTCAGGTGGACCCTGGTTCTTCAGGTACCAGCTCCTCTCAGGTAGGCTTGGGGACTCTGGATTCCCTCTTGCTGATCTCTGGGGGTGTTTTTTTCTCTTTCCCCAGTCTCTGAGTGCCGTTGACAGTGGGCACACTTACTTTCCTTTCCACCCCAGCACAGTGGTGTTTAGATGAGGTGCCCTGGGCTGATTCTCTTCTGCATTATGTTTTCTTGTTCGTTGTAGGTTAAAACCCAGGACAAGACACAGAGTCAGGCCCCCAAGAAGAAGTGTGCAGTTTGTGTGGCAATGCCATAAGGTTCTCACCTCCATTAAGGAGGACATGTCCTCTACATTTCAATCATTTAGATCCCTGTTGAAAAAAATGCAGTCACTGCTGGGTCCTTGGACCCAGTCGGCAGGAACGGAGGTATCAGATGCATTAAGAGGGGAGGAGGACCCTAGGTCCCTTGCGTCCTCATGGGTGGATTCAGGCTCAGATGAGGAGGAGGAGGCACAAATTGAGATCGAAGAGGAGGACGTATGCCTATCTAAGCATGACCTCATGTATCAAGGTATACATGCTAAAAAGACTAGGGTCTTTCCCATCCATAGATCCCTGATTGATACCATTAAGCAGGAATAGGAAAGCCCTGAAAGGAAACCCTTTTTTTTTTCCTTTAAGGATAGTTGATCCCAGCCATGGAACAAGATTCCAAAGTTGGACGCCCCCTTATCTAAAGTCTCTAAAAAGGCGGACTTAGCATTTGAAGATTTGGGGGCCCTGAAGGATCCTATGGATAAAAGAGGTAAAGTCTTACTCCGCAGGGCCTGGGATTCCATCTCCATCAGCTTTAGGCCGGCATTATCGGCTACCTGTGTCGTCTGAAATTTGGAATGCTGGTTTACCCAGTTACAGTTGCATCTCTCTGCCGGGACCTCCAGGCAGCAAATTCTAAAATCCTTTCCTTTGCTGTTTAAAGCTGTGGGATTCCTCATGGATGCCTCAGCCGAATTGGTTAAGCTAGCCACAAGAACCTCTGCCCTAGTGAATTCAGCTAGAAGGGCATTAGGGTTAAAAACCTGGGCAGGGGATTCTGCATCCATATTGCACCTTTGTGCCTTACCCTTTACTGGTGATAATCTTTTCGGTCCAGGTCTAGAGGAGGCTCTGGAGCGCACGGCTGATAAAAAGAGGGCATTTCCAGAGAGTAAGAAGACATCTTACTCCAGGAGGGTTTTTCATCAGAAGACATAGGCCCAGCAGGTTAAGGATATTTAGCCCAAGAAGCATTGGACAGGGCACAAGAATAGGGGAAAAGGGGGGATTTTATTCAATACTCCTCAAGGCCCTGCCAAGTCTCAGTGACTTGAGCGTCCCAGTGGGAGGAAGACTGGGGACCTTTCTCCCTCAGTGGTCTTCAATCTCCTCGAACCTGTACATCCTAGACTTGACAGAGAAGCGTTACAGGTTGGAGTTCGACTCCAGTCCCCCCGCCAAGTATCTGGTAACCCACCTTCCCAAGGCCCTGGGTGGCCTAATTGGAGACCTGTTAGATCAGCAGGTCCTTACTCGAGTTCCCTGGAGCAAACAGGGCAGGGGATGTTATTCCCATGTTTCTGTAGTGAAAAAGCCCTTGGGCAAGTTTCACCTTATCCTAAACCTGTGCCCCCTCAATCAGTCTCTAAGATACAAACACTTCAGGATGGAATCGATCTTCTCTGTAAAGAACATCCTTTACCCAGGTTGTTTCATGGCTACGCTGGATCTGAGGGATGCGCATCTCCACATTCCCATTCATCATGCATGTCAGAAATACCTAAGAATAGTGGTAAGGATGGGTTCAGAGATCCACCACTGGCAGTGTCGGGCTCTACTTTTCGGTATGTCCTCAGCAACAAGAATTTTATGAAGGTGCTTGTGGAGGCCTTAGCTCCCCTAATAATGAGGTCTGTTATGGTCGTTACCTATCTGGATGATCTCCTCTTTGTGACCAGGTCTCACTAACAGCTGACAGAGGATCTGCAGGTTGCTCAGTACTTCCTTCTGAGTCTGGGGTGGCTTATAAACAGGGACAAGTCATGCTTAACTGCCTCTCAAAGAGTTACCTATTCTCTTTTTGTTCTTTTTGCAGGAGGAGGGAAAGGTTCCAGGGCTTCAAAATCCACCATAGCTAGATGGATTAGGATGGCTATCACGGAATCATATAATTTATTAGTAATACTACCTCCGTTTATTAATGCATACTTAACCAGATCCTTGTCAGCATCCTGGGCAGAGAGAGCCGGTGCCTCGCCAGAACAGATCTGTAAAGCGGGCACCTGGTCCAGCTTTTCTACCTTTGTGAAGCATTATTGCCTGGATCTCCTTTTTAGCAAGGATCAGGCATTTGGTCACAAAATCCTCCAGACAGTAGCCCCACCCTAGTGGGTAGGTTCATGATTATCGTCTCAAGGAGGCTTTCCTGGAAGACGTTTGGGGAAAACCAGAGTTAGACTTACCGGTAACTCCTTTTCTACGAGTCTTCCAGGACAGCTGAGATTTCCCACCCCAAGTGTCCAGTCAGGATTCAATCAATGTCAAGGTTAGTGGTGAATGTCAACCGTTGTGCAGTACGGAAAGTGTGCTGGTGGCGCTGAAGCCTCTGGACTCCTTCTGTAGGCAGTGCTTCATGGGCCAGCTCCTTCTGCCATGTACATTTCAGGAGTGGAAAATTGGTATTTGATTTGTCTGGGTCCTCAGACGTTGGCACTCTGGCCATGGATCTCCTGTTGTTTTGTTTAGTCTGGAATGTTCTGGGGTTTGTGGCACAAGCAAGGGTTCCCTTGGTGGATGCATTGGATGCCCTGGGAGCTCTGTAGTGTCGCCTCATTATGCCTTGCCTTCTCTCCACCTTCATCCTGGTCCACTGAGCGAAATTGAGGCTGAGGGGATATCGGTCCTCCTGGTGGCCTCAGACTGGTCTCAATGTCCTGGTATGCTAGCATGATGCGACTGATTGCAGGCGCACCCCTACATGATATTCTCTTGATCTGAGGGGCTATCTTCCACTCTACTTATTATTGCTGGCTGGTTATTGATTGTCAGGTGCTAGAATCAAGGGGTTGTCTGGGACAGTGATTTCTTCCGTGATAAGGGCCCATCTGTCTACTTCTTAGACGGTTATTGTCTCACTTGGTAGATTTCCATCTTGTGGTGCAGGGCTGCGGATCTGTGTTCATGTTTTTGGTCGGTGACTTTATTTTGGCTCTTCTTCAAAGGGTTGTTGATCAAAGACTGGCCTTGAGTACCATTACAGGTCAGGTTTTGGTCCTTGTGCTGTTCTGTTCCTGTCCCTGGACTACCCCCTGCTTCTTCATTCCTTAACCAGATTGTTTGGGTAGATAGCTCTGCCAGTCTGTTCTCCAGTGTTACCTTGGGTCCTGAACTTGGTTATTTTGATCCCACAGAAGTCTTCAGTTGAGAATATTAGTGTTGTGCCTTTTACTACATTCTCTCAGAAAGTTGCCTCCCTGGTTGCTGTCACTTTGGCACTCCGAGTGTCGGAGTTATCCAGCTTGTCCTGTACATCCCCCCACCTAGTTTTGTGCGGGTCTAAGGTGGTTCTCCATCTGATCCCCTCCTTCTTGCTGTTGGTGGTATCTGATTTCACCTGAACAAGGACACCGTCCTACCTTCCTTGTGTCCTCATCCTTCACTTCCTCTGGAGGTAGTGCTGTCTTCCTTGGATGTGGAATTGGCAATTCTTGTGCGCCTGCCTGCTACGGCCTTCTTCTGGAGATCATATTCACTCTTTGGGCTCACGGACGGTCCAGGACAAGGTCTAGCGGCCTCCTCTGCTAATGGCATAAGCCATTGAGGGTTAGATTCTCCCCTTCCACCTTGTGGCATGCTCCACCAGAGCAGTTAGTGCCTCCTGGGCATTTAGACCTCAGGCATCTGTGTCTCAGGTTTGCAGGCAGCTTCTTGGTCATCTATGCACACCTTAAAATGGATAAGAATATTAGTATACACTCACCAGCCACTTTATTAGGTACACCTATTCAATTGCTGGGTAACACAAATTGCTAATCAGCCAATCACATGGCAGCAACTGAATGAATTTAGGCATCTAGACGTGTTGAAGACGACTTGCTGAAGTTCAAACCGAGCATCAGAATGGTGAAGAAAGGGGATTTAAGTGATTTTGAATGCGGCATGGTTGTTGGTGCCAGACGGGCAGGTCTGAGTATTTTAAAAACTGCTGGTCTTTTGTAATTTTCACGTACAATCATCTCTAGGGTTTACAGAGAAATATCCAGTGAGTGGCAGTTGTGTGGAAAACAATGCCTTGTTGATGTCAGAGGAGAATGGGCAGACTAATTTGAGATGATAGAAAGGCAACAGTAACTCAAATAACCATGCATTACATCCAAGGTATGCAGAATACTATCTCTGAATGCACAGCAGTAGAAGACCACACCAAGTGCCACTCCTGTCAGCTAAGAACTGGAAATGGAAGCTACAATCTTCACAGGCTCACCAGAATTGGATAACAGAAGACTGGAAAAACATAGCTTGGTCTGATGAGTCTTGATTTCAGCTGCGACATTCAGATGGTAGGGTCAGGATTTGGCGTAAACAACATGACAGCATGGATCCAGCCTGCCTTGTATAAACAGTTCAAGTTGGTGGAGTAATGGTGTGGGGGATATTTTCTTGGCACACTTTGGGCCCCTTAGTACCAAGTGTGCATCATTTAAATGCCACAGCCTATCTGAGTATTCTTGCTGACTATGTCCATCCCTTTACGACTACAGTGTACCCATCGTCTGATGGCTACTTCCAGCAGAATAATGCACCATGTCACAAAGCTCAAATCATCTCAAACTGGTTTCTTGAACATGACAATGAGTTCACTGTACTCCAATAGCCTCCACAGTCACCAGATATCAATCCAATAGAGCACCTTTGGGATGTGGTGGAACAGAAGATTCTCATCATGGATGTGCAGCTGACAAATCTGCAGCAACTGCATGATGCTATCATGTCGATGAGGACCAAAATCTCTGAGGAATGTTTCCAACACCTTGTTGAATCTATGCCATGAGGAATGAAGGCAGTTCTGAAGGCAAAAAGGGGTCCAACCCAGTACTAGTCAGGTGTACCTAATAAAGTGGCCTGTGAGTGTATTTTCCATGTTCATGTTTTCCTATCTTCGAATGCTTCTTTTGGCTGGCCGGTATTGAAGCCTTGTGCTTAAGATTTGATTTGCCCACCCCTTCTTGCGACACTGCTTTTGGACGTCCCTATGGTAACTTTTCTTTTTTTGAAATATTTTTTTTTAAATACTTTCATCAGAGTAGTACAGTATTGCCATAGTAACATTTTACTACTCTGGGGGGGTAATCAGGGATTTTTTTTTTTTTTTTTACACTTTGCATTGCATTGCAATAAAGATTATTGCACCTGCAATTCAGTGTTTGCTTTGAACTGTCATAAATGGGTTAAGTTCATGACCATTCATAATACAGTGATCTGTGATTGGCTCAAGCTGGTCACATGGCACAGGATGCTGTGATTGGCCCCCATGTGTCATGTGAGAGCTGTGGGCCAATCACAGCTCACCAGGAATAGAAGAAGAGCTGGTATGAATGAGATTGATTTATAACAACTTTGTTGTCACTGTGACCATGTGATTGCATAGTGTTCACCAGGACTTTCATTCAGCTGTGTCCGATGAACACAGCAGACGTGGGGGGGGAGCTGCTTGGGCATTGCCGACCTGTGTTGGAACAACAGCAGCGACGTAGGGGTATGTCGATGGTCCTGGTCCTGTAGCTACCGTCTGTTTGGAATACATTGCGGTCAAGCGGAGTAGTTAATACGTTCAGCAGAATATTGCTCAGGAGAATATTGCTCAGGAGAATGTTTCAAATCAGATTTAGAGTTTGTGGCCTCTGCAGACCTTGGGACAAAAAACAGTCACATTTTAGGGATGATCTTTCTTTCTTTTTTTGGATATCTTAATAAAACAGGCATGTCTTCACATTCCTGATAAATTTTAGATTGATACAGAATAGAATCTGATACATTGGCTTGTGGATAGTCTTTTGCCATTTTTTAAGATTTTAACAAAAATTTGTGTTTGCTTATGCCTATATTTCATTCTGAGGAATACTAGAGATACTTGAGTCTTACAAATTAGAATTGTGACTGCCTGGGAAGTCTTACAAGTACAATGGCTGAGGAAGATGCAAGAAATCTCTTGCCTTTAAAAAGTGCAGATTTTTTATTCTTTTTCGTTTTGTGTAAACACATCTTCAGCTGCTGTCAGCAAGTCTGTGTTCACCAACAATAGCATCCTTAATTGGGGAAATGTGTTTGCCACTTACAGACCAAAGGAAGCTTTTCACAAGGTCTAATAGTAAATGAACCACTCAAACTGATTATCTCAACAGCCTACTCCATCATAATTCCTTTATAATTACAAGAATGTTAACCTTGCTACATAGTGCACACCTTCTGTAGACTGAGTGAGGAGGACTTAATAGAGTTGAAGAGTTCACTTGGTAACATGCCTTCTAACAATTTTAATAGGATCTGCAGAGTCATGTAAGTGGGGAGTGAGCATTTTTGCTTATAGGCTTATTGTACTTGTCATTCTCATAGTATTTGTACAAGCCTTTTAGCTATTGAATTGATAACTGGACTAGCATTTTGTACCTGTTTTAGAACTATTTTAATATAAGAATGAATTTCCAGTTCAATATAAATGAAATGTTTAATTTAACACCACCTGAAGCAGGGTATACATGGACATTTTTTTTCTTTTTTTTTTACATTCAACCAGTGGGTTGCTCAAAAAAAAGAAGACAGATCCTCACATCCACACAAGTAATCCGGATGCAGGGATCTCCCCATCCGCACTATTGTATTTTGATTGCGGGGACTCCCTCTCCCCATCGTCAGAATACACTGATCAACGTTTCAGCCATTGCCTGCAAGCGCTGACCATATGCTGGCTTTCAAACAGGGCTATTTGATAAAAGCCGGTCTAACAACTGGTTTCTGTTGAACAGACAGGGGTGCACACATACCAAATTTTTATTACTTACATTCCCAGATTGACTGTCTAACCTTGTTATATTGGTACTCTTCTCATCTGCTATTACAGGAGTATAGTAATAATCCTGCCAGTAATTTTCTGATATTAGCAATGCGAACACGAAAAACTACATGCGATGTTGCCTTTTATACAGCTGCAATCACTGTAGTAGTGCTGACTACTGATTTTCAGCTTCCTCAAAGATCCCTCATGTATGGAATATTCATACTTTCATTGGTTCAAGCTGGACCAATGTAACTATGCAATCCATTCCTGGAATTCAGCTTTAAATCTCCCAGGAGCCACTTACTTGGCTTCTGCTATGTTGAGTATTTTTATGTGAGTGTAGTAAAGGAAGAGAAGGGGCTAAGGATCTAAAAGTAGGTTTAACACTATGGTGAATGCCACCATAGACATCAGAGGACAATCGTATATGAGGATTGTTAATAAATCTAAATTATGATTCAGCACTTATATTGATGGAAAGCTTGCAAAATATTTGGTTTTTATGATTAGTCATAATTAATATTAATATGTGTAAATGGTCTTTTGACAAATGGTAGTATTACTATTCTTCCATTAAACTGAGACTGAAAAAAGATATGAATAAGTAAAGCTGAGACAGTAAAGTAAGACAGGAGTAAGCTGAACTAGCTAAATCAGTTGAAGGCTGAGTATACTATATTTAGGCTGGTAGTTATGTCAAGGTTATTAGAAGTGACTTACTATTACATTATGCATTTCAATAGTATCTGTGTGTATTTAGTATACGTTTCTAACATTGATACATATATAGTTTAGTGATTATACATTGATATGTTCTTAAGCTATATTATTCTTTAAATATATAGCTGAGGGTTCATCAGCATACATATGTTCCTGTCCATCAAACATCATATGTATAGCATCCCTTCCTTATATGAAATGGCTTTGCTAAGCAGTAATAATTTCCATAGAAGGTATTAAGATCACTAACTATGACGTACATTTGCCTCATAAAAGACCATGAGACAACGGACAAGAGGAACTCTCTCACACTCACACGCTAATACTGACATTCTAACACACACACACATGGCTGTTCATAAGAACTTTCTGAGATGCTGGAACAGGTGCTGCAAGACAAGAGATCATCATTAACGTCACTTCTGTCTACTTGCTGCTTCTTCCCAAGGAGACATGAGAAGGACAAGTAGAGCATGAAGGACAGGACAGCACATGGCCGGACTTCTATGACAAATAATGGTGACTTTGTCTTTGAACTTTTGCTTGTTATTTCTACAGTAGTTTTATCTACATGGAACTGTTCATAATACGCTTTACATTGTTATTTTACACCATTGTGTGATAGAATAAAATCACACTTCATTTTTTATTTCAATGGCTCTTTCATTCATAATCGCCTCAAGACACTAGAAGAAGTATTATATGTGTCTAAAATCCAACAAGGATTATTAGGTCTGTGTTGATCCCCGAGTCCCTAAGCAAAAAAACTTGCATCGTATACCCATTAATGTTTAGGCCATGGAGGGCCTACCTCACCACCTATATCACTTACATTATTAGAGAGGAAAACAGTTGTAATCAAACACGCATTTACATTTTGTCTGATTTCTCTTCTAGTCAACCAGAGAAATTAGATCATCACCAAAACTTTCCAAGATGGCTAGATCATAAGACGTGATGCATCTATAGGCATTAGTGGCTCTTTTATCAAGACAATCAGAACTCTTACTACAAGCTGAAACTTGGTCACTGTGGATGTATTGTACATTGCTCATCACCATTTCTCTTTCCTGTGCTTTACTTAAAGTGTTCTTAACCTCTTGCTGTCCGCCTGCTGTTTATAAACGGCAGGGCGGTGGCAGTCCAAGGTCGGGTTGCCGTTCCTAAACGGCACCCGCCTTTTCTAGCTGTGCGCGCTCCCTAGGAGCGCGCACCACCGCGATCCGGTGTCCGCTGTGTCCTCCGGACACAGTGAAACACCGATCGTCGGACGGGACCTCTGTACGAGGTCCCGGTCATGTGATCACTGATTGGCGAATCAGTGATCACATGCAAAGTAGTAAGCAAGATGTCACTTGTGACATCATTGCTTACTACGTGTGAAATCTGTGAATGATCACAGAGGTCACATGGTACAAGGCTATTCACAACAGCCTTGTACCATGTGACAAGCTGTGACCAATCACAGCTCACTCAGTATTTCTCAATGACTGCAAGAATGCAGACAGAGAGAAAGAGAAATGATTGCTTTTACATCCTATATGGGTGTAAAAGCAATCAGTGTAAAAAAAAAAAAAAAATCTTCATCACCCCCCACAAGTAGTACAGTGTCACCATGGTGACACTGTACTGCTAGGGTGACAGTATGTAAAAATAAAAAATAAAAATAAAAAATAATATAAAAAAAAATAAAATAAAAATGTAAAAAAAAATGTTTAAAAATTATAATGTTTGGTTTTAAACTAATTTGGATTTTTTTTTTTATTAAAAAAATAACGGAATAAATTTTGGCCAAGATTTAGGATGAAATATTATTTATTTGTAAAATTTTATAAAAAAAACACTTTTTTTCAAAATTTTTGGACTTTTTCATTTACATAGTAAAAAAAATAAAAATCCCAGCGGTGAATAAATACCACCAAAATAAAGCTTTATCTGTCTCAAAAAAATGGTAAAAAATTCATATGGGTACAGTATTGCATGACCGCGCAATTGTCATTCAAAGTGTGATAGCGCTGAAAGCTGAAAATTGCCCTGGACAGGAAGGGGGTAAAAGTGTCCGGACAGGAAGTGGTTAAACCCACAGTAAAATCAGTCTGTGTATGCAGTAAAGTATGCTGGTTATACTCACTGTGGAACCTAAGGGGTTAATCCTCTGTATTGTGTAAAAATACTGTTTAACCGCATGCCGCCCAGCCACTGTACATATACTCACAGGCAAAACCACATTTTAAAACGTGCGTTTTGTAAACAAATAGGGGGCGCGCGCAAGGCGCGCCGCCGCCCTATTTGTCCCACGGATCACCGCCGCAGATGTCAGTCGCCGGGTCACAGCCGCTCCTTAGCGGCTATGTCCCGGCGATCAGCGGCAAACAGTGACAGAGAGCACAGCTGCAGTAGCTGTGCTGTCTGTCACTTCCCTGTCAGCTCGAGGATGAGCTGATCGAGAAAGAACAGTTTCTCTTTCTCGATCAGCCTTGTCCCGCCCAGTACGCACCCCCGCCCCCTAGTAAAACACTCCCCTCACTCCTATAACCCTTCCCTGCAAAATAAAGTTAACCCCTTCCTCCCCATTGCCATTCGTACAGTGTCAGTTTTTTTTTTTTTTGCACTGATCACTGTATTAGTGTTTTTGGGGATGTCAGTGACCCCAAGTCAGTACCCCCCAATGTCAGAATGTCCGCCACAGTCCCGCCATAGGTCGCTGCCATAAGTCCCTGATCGCCGCCATAATTTGCTGATCGCCGCCATTATTAGTATAAAAAAACCCCTAAAAATCCCAGTAGCTTTCCCGCCATTTGTAAACACTATAACTTTCACGTAAACCAATTTACACGTATTGGGTTTTTTTTTTAGCAAAGACATGTCGCAGAATGCATTTTGGCAGAAATTTATGACTAAATTTGATTTTTGCATTTTTTTTACTGGACATGTTTTATAGCAAAAAGTCCAAAATATTGTTTTTTTTTCCTCAAAATTGTCAGACTTTTTTTTTTATAGCGCAAAAAATAAAAACCGCACAGGTGTTCAAATACCACCAAAAGAAAGCTCAATTTGTGGGGAAAAAAAGGATGTAAATTTCATTTATGTACCATATTGCATGACTGCGCAATTGTCCGTTAAACTAGTGCAGCGCTGTATAGCAGAAAAATGGCATAAATTGCAGTATTTATACCATAGTTTGTAGACGCTATAACTTCCACACAAAGCAATCAATATACACTTATTGGGATTTTTTTTACCAAAAACATGTAGCAGAATACATTTTGGCCTAAATTTATAACCAACTTTGAGTTTACTAAATATTTTTTATAGCTGAAAATGAAAAATATTGTTTTTCTTCAAAATTTTTGGCCTTTTTGTTGTTTATAGCGTGAAAAATAAAAAGCGCACAGGTGATCAAATTACACTGAAAGAAAGCTCTATTTGTGTGAAAAAAAGGACGTAAATTTCGTTTGGGTGCAGCATTGCATGATCGCGCAATTATCAGTTGAATTAGTGCAGCGCCGAGTAGCAAAAAGAGGCCTGGTCATTAAGGGGGGTAAATCCTCTGGAGCTCAAGTGGTTAATCCGGACTTTTCTGATCCTCCTGTTCTTTCGATGGCCCCCTCTTATTTCCTGATAAGGCATATCCTGTGGAGTCACTCTGCACATGCTCAGTTTGTTGTGAATGGCTAGAGAGGTTTTTTTTTTTTATTTACTTGGGAGAGTGCATGTGATCAGCACAGGGCCAATCAGCACTGTCCAGACTGAGGTCAGGGGTCTTGCATCCTCCTACAGCAGAATGAAAACTCCTACAAGCTTTTAACCATTGCTCTGCTTAACACTGATAGAAGTCACAAGACTGCTATATACTACTGATGAGAAAAGGTGTTTAGCAGTTTATATTTATTAAAATAATTTAATTTCCATGTTCTGTGTACTCTGGGAGACCAGATATAGTTAATGCAGGGTCCTGGGTTTAGTAACACTTTAATAAGTTGGATAAATAGATCAATAAATACAAGTAACGCTCTCAATTTTGAAGATTATTGGTAATTATTGGGGGTATTTTGCGTGTTAGAGCAGAGGTCTCCAGACTTTTCAAACAAAGGGCCAGTATACTAGCCTTCAGGCAAGAGGGCCGGATTAGGGCCAACGAGGATAGATAGAGAATGTCCTGGCCCCAACATCAGTGAGAATAAACATGGCCACAGGGTTGATGGTCAGTAGGAGTAGTGCCCCATCATTGGTATTAGTTGGAAGAATAGTGCCCCATCATTGGTTTCAATGGAAAAATTACTGCCCCATGGTTGGTCTCAGTGGGAGGAATAGTGCCCCAAGGGCCAGATAAAGGGTAGCAAAGGGCCACATCTGGCCCTTGGGCCGCAGTTTGGAGACCTGTGTTAGAAGGTGCTATTGGCTTGTTCCCATTGTCAAGATTGTAATAGGCCCCCGTGCTCATGCAACTTGTATAAGCACAGACAGATCCTCTCCTGCCCACTGTTATCTAGTGTTTACCTGTTTCCTTATGACCAGCCCTTGTTGTCCCCTGCCTTTTAAATATAATTTCCTGTAACAAAAGTATATACTTTTTTCCATGCAACTTTCAAACAATATCTCTTTTTATTATTAAAGGACAGCAACACTTATTAATTGTCAATCTCCTCTCATAATGTTACTGCATTCATAGCTGGAAATACTAGTAAATACAGTATAGTTCTATAAAACATGGTTGGGGGAACTCAATAAAGCAGTAACCTCACTTGGCCCCTTTAATATGGCCTACGCCTAATTCACGAAAGCCTTGCACCAGTGTTGGTACAGGTATTGACACATGCAGCAGGTTCAGATAGTTTTTACTACTGCAACTTTTAGAATCTGTCACTGACTGCGACAGATTCTAAAAGAAATATCTCCAGTTCACAGGTAAACAAATTGGCAGTAATTAAGACAGCTCAAAGTTGGCTTATAGGAAGGGGAGGGGGAGTGTGTTTATTACTTTATTAATAAGTTTGTGTATTACATTTATAGCATTGGCTGCTAGGATGAAGGCCGCCTGCATCCTAGCAACCAGTGAGGCAGTTCACACTGAAATGACAGTGGGCAGAGCCTGATGGGGAACTGTGAGTGACCAATTCCCCATCAGGTCTGCTTTCCATTTGATTGACAGTGGATGGCAGTGAGCAGAACCGTAACCGCTGTCCAGTTCGATAGCAGCTTTGAAATCCACCTACAGCCATCTGCTGTCAATCACGAGCAAGGCAGACCTGATGGGGAACTAGTCTCATAGTTTCCCATCAGGCTTCACCCACATCACCATTCACATTAATGGCTTCTATGTCTTTTGAGTGGGCAGAGACTAATGGAGATCTCTGGGACTAGTTCCCCATGAGCCCTGCCTTGCCTGTAGTTGACAGTGCACGTCATTGGGTGGATTTCAAAGCCTATTTAACAGAATAATGGCTATGGTTCCACCCACTGCCATCCACTTTCAGTCAAAAGTAAATGGGACCTGATGGAGAACTAGTCGCTCAGTTCCCAGTCAGGCTCCGCCCACATCTAGTGTAAAACTCTTTGGCCATGTACCTGTCATTTTGACTGCGCAGAAGCTGGGGAGTGAGGGAGAGCATTAAGGAAGGAGTGTCCAGTATGGGCCAGCATCAACAGAGTCAATGTCTTTTACAAGTACATGAATCGGGTGCAAGCACCAACACCTTAGGTTTATGACACCCTTTATGATTTCTTCAGAGTGTCTCTGGAAACTTACCTGTTTAGCATTTTCTTTTTGCATTTATTGCTTAGTTCAGCTCACCAGGTTATCACAGGTCTCTTAATGGAATGAATATAGTGTTTTTCCTAGTGTACATTATGGTGCTGGGTATATAGCTAAGGCTTTTGGCTTTTGTTTGGCTATATGGGAAATTCTAGATGCATCCATAGTTTAGTCAATGTCTGTCCACACCCAGACAGCAACAAAAAAAAACAATCATCACAATATACTTGTTCTGTTCACATTTTACCAGGGAAACCACGAGGGTGGGGGATGGGGGGACACATTTGAAGCCCTGCAATCTGTAATATAATATGTTATTTGAGGCTGTCCTTGGCACATGTGTATGCTGAATTCTGAAATAACTGACACATTAAATGATTACATGGAGAGGAACCCGCATGTGGTATTCATAAAAAAGTACTTTTCCAAATACAGTTATGCTAAATGGGTTTTGCTAGTAGTTTTCATTGCATGCAGATGGAGAATTGAGCTAGCTTAGTCCTTGGTTAGGTTCTGTGTGTGCATGTTATAGGTGATGCATATCTAATGAGAAGTCCAGATTTTAAAGTACACCTTTGATGAAAGCACATGCCTATAGTACTGTAAGATTGCTTACCATATGTTTAGTCACTCTTTCGTCATGTACTGTGTAGCGTGAGATATTGGAGTAGCTGTTTTTTGTAAATGCTGACTTTTGTGTAAAGTCATTAATATGACACTTCCTTTATAACAAGGCCACTATTCTGTGTGTGGCATATGTAACATTTAATTCATAGCTTGGGCAGGTAATATAATTCATGCCAATACCTGCAATGTATAACTTGTGCAAAAATGCAATGATTGTTATTAGAGATGAGCGAATTATTCAAAAATTCGATTCGGCTGATTCGCCGAATTTCAGGAAGAAATTCGATTCGATGCGAATTAATTCGCTACGAAGTTAACTTATAAAAAGGGTTTCTAGGCTTCAGAGAGCCTTTAAATTAGTGCAGAACACTGTACCTTTAATTTAAATGCCCTTGGAGATGAGGAAGGAGAAGGAGAAGGATGAGAAGAAGGAGAAGGAGAAGGATGAGAAGAAGGAGAAGGATGAGAAGAAGGAGAAGGATGAGAAGAAGGAGAAGGATGAGAAGAAGGAGAAGGATGAGAAGATGGAGAAGGAGAAGGATGAGAAGAAGGAGAAGGAGAAGGATGAGAAGAAGGAGAAGGATGAGAAGAAGGAGAAGGATGAGAAGAAGGAGAAGGATGAGAAGAAGGAGAAGAAGGATGAGAAGAAGGATGAGAAGAAGGAGAAGGATGAGAAGAAGGAGAAGGATGAGAAGAAGGAGAAGGATGAGAAGAAGGAGAAGGAGAAGGATGAGAAGAAGGATGAGAAGAAGGAGAAGGATGAGAAGAAGGAGAAGGAGAAGGATGAGAAGAAGGAGAAGGATGAGAAGAAGGAGAAGGAGAAGGATGAGAAGAAGGAGAAGGATGAGAAGAAGGAGAAGGAGAAGGATGAGAAGAAGGAGAAGGATGAGAAGAAGGAGAAGGAAAAGGATGAGAAGAAGGATGAGAATAAGGAGAAGGATGAGAAGAAGAAGGATGAGAAGAAGGAGAAGGATGAGAAGAAGGAGAAGTATGGAGTGAATGTCACAGAACTGTCAGAAATAGGCTATTTCTGACAGTTCTGGGACATTCACTCCATACAGCGGTTGAAACATTGTATCTATTTGTTTCCATAAATGGATCCATTTATGGAAACAAATAGATACAATGTTTCAACCGCTGTATGGAGTGAATGTCACAGAACTGTCAGAAATAGGCTATTTCTGACAGTTCTGTGACATTCACTCCATACAGCGGTTTCAACCGCTGTATGGAGTGAATGTCCCAGAACTGTCAGAAATAGGCTATTTCTGACAGTTCTGTGACATTCACTCCATACAGCGGTTTCAACCGCTGTATGGAGTGAATGTCACAGAACTGTCAGAAATAGCCTATTTCTGACAGTTCTGGGACATTCACTCCATACAGCGGTTGAAACATTGTATCTATTTGTTTCCATAAATGGATCCATTTATGGAAACAAATAGATACAATGTTTCAACCGCTGTATGGAGTGAATGTCACAGAACTGTCAGAAATAGCGGAGCTCTGCAGATACACTTAGAGGAGCTCTGCAGATACACTTTTTGCCGGCTTGGAATTATTCTTATTTTCATCCTACTTCTTCTTCTTCTTCATCCTCATCCTCTTCTTCTTCTTCTGAGGATGCGGATGAAGAAGAAGAAGAAGAAGAAGTAGGATGAAAATAAGATTAATTCCAAGCCGGCAAAAAGTGTATCTGCAGAGCTCCTCTAAGTGTATCTGCAGAGCTCCTCTAAGTGTATCTGCAGAATAGAGGAGCTCTGCAGATACACTTTTTGCCGGCTTGGAATTATTCTTATTTTCATCCTACTTCTTCTTCTTCTTCTTCATCCTCATCATCCTCATCCTCTTCTTCTGAGGATGAGGATGAAGAAGAAGAAGAAGAAGAAGTAGGATGAAAATAAGATTAATTCCAAGCCGGCAAAAAGTGTATCTGCAGAGCTCCTCTAAGTGTATCTGCAGAGCTCCTCTAAGTGTATCTGCAGAATAGAGGAGCTCTGCAGATACACTTTTTGCCGGCTTGGAATTATTCTTATTTTCATCCTACTTCTTCTTCTTCTTCATCCTCATCCTCTTCTTCTTCTGAGGATGAGGATGAAGAAGAAGAAGTAGGATGAAAATAAGATTAATTCCAAGCCGGCAAAAAGTGTATCTGCAGAGCTCCTCTAAGTGTATCTGCAGAGCTCCTCTAAGTGTACCTGCAGAATAGAGGAGCTCTGCAGATACACTTTTTGCCGGCTTGGAATTAATCTTATTTTCATCCTACTTCTTCTTCTTCTTCTTCATCCTCATCCTCAGAAGAAGAAGAGGATGAGGATGAAGAAGAAGAAGAAGTAGGATGAAAATAAGAATAATTCCAAGCCGGCAAAAAGTGTATCTGCAGAGCTCCTCTAAGTGTATCTGCAGAGCTCCTCTAAGTGTATCTGCAGAATAGAGGAGCTCTGCAGATACACTTTTTGCCGGCTTGGAATTATTCTTATTTTCATCCTACTTCTTCTTCTTCTTCATCCTCATCCTCTTCTTCTGAGGATGAGGATGAAGAAGAAGAAGAAGAAGTAGGATGAAAATAAGAATAATTCCAAGCCGGCAAAAAGTGTATCTGCAGAGCTCCTCTAAGTGTATCTGCAGAGCTCCTCTAAGTGTATCTGCAGAATAGAGGAGCTCTGCAGATACACTTTTTGCCGGCTTGGAATTATTCTCATTTTCATCCTACTTCTTCTTCTTCTTCATCCTCATCCTCATCCTCTTCTTCTTCTCAGGATGAGGATGAAGAAGAAGAAGAAGAAAAAGTAGGATGAAAATAAGATTAATTCCAAGCCGGCAAAAAGTGTATCTGCAGAGCTCCTCTAAGTGTATCTGCAGAGCTCCTCTAAGTGTATCTGCAGAATAGAGGAGCTCTGCAGATACACTTTTTGCCGGCTTGGAATTATTCTTATTTTCATCCTACTTCTTCTTCTTCTTCATCCTCATCCTCAGAAGAAGAAGGAGAGGATGAGGATGAAGAAGAAGAAGAAGTAGGATGAAAATAAGAATAATTCCAAGCCGGCAAAAAGTGTATCTGCAGAGCTCCTCTAAGTGTATCTGCAGAGCTCCGCTATTTCTGACAGTTCTGTGACATTCACTCCATACAGCGGTTGAAACATTGTATCTATTTGTTTCCATAAATGGATCCATTTATGGAAACAAATAGATACAATGTTTCAACCGCTGTATGGAGTGAATGTCCCAGAAATGTCAGAAATAGGCTATTTCTGACAGTTCTGGGACATTCACTCCATACAGCGGTTTCAACCGCTGTATGGAGTGAATGTCCCAGAACTGTCAGAAATAGCCTATTTCTGACAGTTCTGGGACATTCACTCCATACAGCGGTTTCAACCGCTGTATGGAAGGAATGTCCCAGAACTGTCAGAAATAGTCTATAAATGGATCCATAAATGGATCCATTTATGGAAACAAATAGATACAATGTTTCAACCGCTGTATGGAGTGAATGTCCCAGAACTGTCAGAAATAGTCTATTTCTGACAGTTCTGGGACATTCACTCCATACAGCGGTTTCAACCGCTGTATGGAGTGAATGTCCCAGAACTGTCAGAAATAGCCTATTTCTGACAGTTCTGGGACATTCACTCCATACAGCGGTTTCAACCGCTGTATGGAAGGAATGTCCCAGAACTGTCAGAAATAGTCTATAAATGGATCCATAAATGGATCCATTTATGGAAACAAATAGATACAATGTTTCAACCGCTGTATGGAGTGAATGTCCCAGAACTGTCAGAAATAGTCTATTTCTGACAGTTCTGGGACATTCACTCCATACAGCGGTTTCAACCGCTGTATGGAGTGAATGTCCCAGAACTGTCAGAAATAGACTATTTCTGACAGTTCTGGGACATTCACTCCATACAGCGGTTGAAACATTGTATCTATTTGTTTCCATAAATGGATCCATTTATGGAAACAAATAGATACAATGTTTCAACCGCTGTATGGAGTGAATGTCACAGAACTGTCAGAAATAGCGGAGCTCTGCAGATACACTTAGAGGAGCTCTGCAGATACACTTTTTGCCGGCTTGGAATTATTCTTATTTTCATCCTACTTCTTCTTCATCCTCATCCTCTTCTTCTTCTTCTGAGGATGAGGATGAAGAAGAAGAAGAAGTAGGATGAAAATAAGATTAATTCCAAGCCGGCAAAAAGTGTATCTGCAGAGCTCCTCTAAGTGTATCTGCAGAGCTCCTCTAAGTGTATCTGCAGAATAGAGGAGCTCTGCAGATACACTTTTTGCCGGCTTGGAATTAATCTTATTTTCATCCTACTTCTTCTTCTTCTTCTTCATCCTCATCCTCTTCTTCTTCTTCTGAGGATGAGGATGAAGAAGAAGAAGAAGTAGGATGAAAATAAGATTAATTCCAAGCCGGCAAAAAGTGTATCTGCAGAGCTCCTCTAAGTGTATCTGCAGAGCTCCTCTAAGTGTATCTGCAGAATAGAGGAGCTCTGCAGATACACTTTTTGCCGGCTTGGAATTATTCTTATTTTCATCCTACTTCTTCTTCTTCTTCATCCTCATCCTCTTCTTCTTCTGAGGATGAGGATGAAGAAGAAGAAGAAGAAGTAGGATGAAAATAAGATTAATTCCAAGCCGGCAAAAAGTGTATCTGCAGAGCTCCTCTAAGTGTATCTGCAGAGCTCCTCTAAGTGTATCTGCAGAATAGAGGAGCTCTGCAGATACACTTTTTGCCGGCTTGGAATTATTCTCATTTTCATCCTACTTCTTCTTCTTCTTCTTCTTCATCCTCTTCTTCTTCTTCTGAGGATGAGGATGAGGATGAAGAAGAAGAAAAAGTAGGATGAAAATAAGATTAATTCCAAGCCGGCAAAAAGTGTATCTGCAGAGCTCCTCTAAGTGTATCTGCAGAGCTCCTCTAAGTGTATCTGCAGAATAGAGGAGCTCTGCAGATACACTTTTTGCCGGCTTGGAATTATTCTTATTTTCATCCTACTTCTTCTTCTTCTTCATCCTCATCCTCTTCTTCTTCTTCTGAGGATGAGGATGAAGAAGAAGAAGAAGTAGGATGAAAATAAGATTAATTCCAAGCCGGCAAAAAGTGTATCTGCAGAGCTCCTTTAAGTGTATCTGCAGAGCTCCTCTAAGTGTATCTGCAGAATAGAGGAGCTCTGCAGATACACTTTTTGCCGGCTTGGAATTATTCTCATTTTCATCCTACTTCTTCTTCTTCTTCTTCTTCATCCTCATCCTCATCCTCATCCTCTTCTTCTTCTGAGGATGAGGATGAAGAAGAAGAAGAAAAAGTAGGATGAAAATAAGATTAATTCCAAGCCGGCAAAAAGTGTATCTGCAGAGCTCCTCTAAGTGTATCTGCAGAGCTCCTCTAAGTGTATCTGCAGAATAGAGGAGCTCTGCAGATACACTTTTTGCCGGCTTGGAATTATTCTTATTTTCATCCTACTTCTTCTTCTTCTTCTTCATCCTCATCCTCAGAAGAAGAAGAAGAGGATGAGGATGAGGATGAAGAAGAAGAAGAAGTAGGATGAAAATAAGAATAATTCCAAGCCGGCAAAAAGTGTATCTGCAGAGCTCCTCTATTCTGCAGATACACTTAGAGGAGCTCTGCAGATACACTTTTTGCCGGCTTGGAATTATTCTTATTTTCATCCTACTTCTTCTTCTTCATCCTCATCCTCTTCTTCTTCTTCTGAGGATGAGGATGAAGAAGAAGAAGGAGAAGAAGAAGTAGGATGAAAATAAGATTAATTCCAAGCCGGCAAAAAGTGTATCTGCAGAATAGAGGAGCTCTGCAGATACACTTTTTGCCGGCTTGGAATTCTTCTTATTTTCATCCTACTTCTTCTTCTCCTTCTTCTTCATCCTCATCCTCTTCTTCTGAGGATGAGGATGAGGATGAAGAAGAAGAAGAAGAAGAAGTAGGATGAAAATAAGAATTCCAAACCGGCAAAAAGTGTATGTGCAGAGTTCCTCTATTTCTGACAGTTCTCTGACAGTTCCTTCACATGTACAGCGGTTGAAACATTTGTATCCTAAATGGAAACTAATAGATACAATGTTTCAACCGCTGTACATGTGAAGGAACTGTCAGAGAAATGTCAGAAATAGCGGAGCTCTCTGCAGGGACACTTTTGCCGGCTGATCGGGAAAAATCCGATTCGCGCACCCGAAGTAGGCAAATATTCGGATTCGACGCGAATCGAATTTTTCCTGAAATTCGTATCGAATTCCGGTTCGCCTGGTTCGATTCGCTCATCTCTAATTGTTATTATGGGTTCCGGTGCCAAATCCCAAGGATGGGTTTACTTTAAAACCTTTCCTCAGAGCATTATGGAAACTGCAATGGCAACTTCTATTCTTCAAATGCTAATTACCTAGCTATAATGTTTACCCTTTGGCTTCCATACTTTGTGCTGCATATCTACTGACCTACCTTCAAGTAGCATCTTTTAGAAGGGGGTTGACAATGGAAACCTGAATGTTGCTTTCAGAAACGTTTTCCTTCAGGGCTTGTTTTTTTTTTTATTATTGTGTATATTATTATTCCTATTAAAGATGTATGTAGTGTCAACATTTTGCACATCGCTTTACATTTATGGCAGACCGTATAGTTACGATATGATTCAATACAAAAGGAATCAGAGGGCCCTGCTCATTAGAATTTATAATCTAAAAGCATTTAACTGCAATCCCTGCATTCATCATGCAGTTTCTCATATTTATTTGTATGCATTTTCAGTGTGTTTGCGGTGCTTTTTTAGACATTATTTGTTTTTTTGGAGTTTTTTTAGTTGTATGTGTGTTTGAAAAAGTGCCATGACAAAGTATATCTACTCCTTGAAATTTTCCACATTTTGTCATGTTACAAACAAAAACATGTATTTTATTGGTATTTTGTGTGATAGACCAACACAAAGTGGAACATAATTGTGAAGTGGAAGGAAAATGATGAATGGTTTTCAAATGTTTTTACAAATTAATATCTGAAAAGTGTGGCGTGCATTTGTATTCAGCCCCCCTGAGTCAATACTTTGTAGAACCACCTTTCACTGCAATTACAGCTGAAAGTCTTTTTGGGTATGTCTCTACAGCTTTGCATATCTGGAGAATGACATTTTTGCCCATTCTTCTTTGCAAAATAGCTCAAGCTCTGTCAGATTGGCATCTGTGAACAGCAGTTTTCAAGTCTTGCCACAGATTCTCAATTGGATTTACGTCTGGACTTTGACTAAGCCAATCTAACACATGAATATGCTTCGATCTAAACTATTCCATTGTAGCTCTGGCTGTATGTTTTGGGTCATTGGCCTGCTGGAAGGTGCACCTCCACCCCATTGTCAAGTGTTTTGTAGACTTTAAGAGGTTTTCTTCTAAGATTGTCCAGTATTTGGCTCCATCCATCTTCCTATCAACTCTGACCAGCTTCCCTGTCTCTGCTGAAGAACGGTGGGGATGGTGTATTCAGGGTGATGTGCAGTGTTAGTTTTCCGCCACACATAGCATTTTGCTTTTAGGCAAATTTTGGTCTCATCTGACCAAAGCACCTTCTTCAACATGTTTGCTGTGTCCCCCTCATGGCTTCTTGCAAACTGCAAACAGGACTTCTTATGGATTTCTTCCAAGAATGGCTTTCTTTTTGCCACTCTTCCATAAAGGCTAGATTTGTGGAGTGCACAACTAATACTTGTCCCATGGACAGATTCTCCCTCCTGAGCTGTGGATCTCTGCAGCTCCTTCAGAGTTACCATGGGCCTCTTGGCCACTTCTCTGATTAATGCTCTCCTTGCCGAGCCTGTCATTTTACGTGGACAGCCATGTCTTGGTAGGTTTGCAGTTGTGCCATAGTCTTTCCATTTTTGGATGATGGATTGAACAGTGCTCCGTGAGATGTTCAAAGTTTGGGATATTTTTTTATAACATAACCCTGCTTTAATCTTCTCCACAGCTTTATCCCTGACCTGTCTGATGTGTTCCTTGGCCTTCATGATGCTGTTTGTTGTAATGTTCTCTAACAAACCTCTGAGGTCTTTACAGAGCAGCTGTATGTATAATGAGATTAAATTGCACACAGGTGGACTCTGTTTACTAATTAGGTGACTTCTGAAGGCAATTGGTTCCACTAGATTTTAGTTAGAGGTATCAGAGTAAAGGAGGCTGAATACAAATGCACACTACACCTTTCAGATATTTATTTGTAAAACATTTTTTAAACTATCATTTTCCTTCCACTTCACAATTATGTGCCACTTTGTGTTGATCTATCACATAAAATCCCAATAAAATACATTTACATTTTTGGCTGTAACATGACAAAATGTGGAAAAGTTCAATGTGTATGAATACTTTTTCAATGCACTGTATGTGTAATCTGGTACATTTACAGTGTTCAGCATAAATGAGTACATCCTAACAAATTTGCCAGAAAACCTTTACTTTCCTTTCACAATCAACATTTTCTATGGGACACTATACTACAAATACTCCCACAAATGCGGGCCATTGATTGCAAACAAGATTTGTTCATTTGTACACACAAAGAAGTATTTTTCCTACCAAATTCATTCAACACCATGTTGCAAAAATGAATACACCCCAAAGAAAAACTAAGGAACAAAGCTAAATTTTAGAAAACAAAATCCTAATTAATGATAATTACACTCACTGAAAGTTGAATTCATGTTAAACAGGTGTACAGCAGACAGTTGATTATAAAAGGGCATTACTTAACAAAGCAAACCCCTTCGCATTTCATGCTGTCAGCAATGGAGCTACATGGAAGAGAAATGTCACAAGGCCTTAGAAAGAAAATAATTTCTTTACGCAAGAAGGGTGAAGGCTACAAGAAGATCAGCAAAGCTTTACTTATCAGTCAGAATACTGTAGCAAAAGTGATACAAAAATTTAAGAAAGATGGTACTGCAAAAATCTCATAGAGACATCCAGGCCATCCACAGAAGTTAACACCCTGACAGGAGTGTCTTCTGATGAGAAGGATTTAAGAAAATCGTCATGCAAGTTCACTGCACTTAGCTAAAGAAGTAAAAAGCCAAACTGGGGTGATTGATTCCCATGACACAATACAGCGTACACTGCAGAGGAATGGCATACATGGGTGTCATCCACGAAGGAAGCCTCTCCTAAAACCCATGCATAAAAAAGCCTGCTTAGAATTTTCCTGGGTCCATGCTGAAAAAGATGATTACTGGGACTCTGTACTCTGGAGTGAAGAGACCAAAGATAAATGTTTTTGAAACTGATGACTTCAAAACTGTATGGTGTTGAAAAGATGAGGAGTACAAAGAAAAATGCATGGTGCCTACAGTAAAACATGGTGGCAGTGTCCTTCTGTGGGGCTGCATGAGTGCTGCTGGTGTCGGGGAGCTGCATTTAATTGATGGTATCATGAATTCACAGATGTACTTCTCTATATTGAAAGAGAAGATGCTACCGTCACTCCATACCCTCGGTCGTTGTGCACTTTTCCAACATGACAATGATCCAAAACACACAGCTAAGGCCACTATTGCATTTCTGAAGAAGAACAGGGTGAAAAGTAATTCAGTATGTCTTTTCGAACATCTATGGGGAATTCTGAAGAGACAAGTTTAGCATCACTCTCCATCCAGCATCCAGGCTCTAAAAGAGGTCGTTCTTGAAGAATGGAAAAAGATGTTACAATATGTCACCAACTCGTTCATTCCATGCCTAGAAGACTTGTTGCTGTCCTTACAAATCACAGGGGTCATACAAAATACTAGATGTAGTAGTTTTTGTTGTGGGGTGTATTCATTTTTGCATCAACTAATTTGAGTAAAACTGAAGATTTTGTAATCTAAGTTTTATATTTACCTTTCATGTAAGGAGCTAAACAAATGTCCTATAAAACTCAGTTTTGTTAAAATGTTTAAATTGTTCTTGTGTTCATTGAGATATTGATTAAATTCTTACTTTTCAAAAGGGGTGCACTCATTTATGCTGAGCACTGTACATGTAAAATAAAACATGCTGTCCTTTTTTTTTTTTTTTTCTTTATTAAGGTATATAAGAAGTAGATAGTTACAAAACAGGGCCTGTTGGGCATTACCAGGCCTGAAAAGTACATAGTAACATAACCTCAATTAGAATAGACCGCTAAAACAACAGCAAATATCCTCTCACTGTTAGTAACCTGACAAGGAGAAGTGTATCGGGGGGCACAATATGAAGAAGCCCTGCAGAGCAAGTAAACTACCCAGTGTATAAGTATGAAGTACCGAACCAGGGCAATGGACCCATCAGATTAAGATAAGGAGGAGGGCAACAACATCACAACAGAAAGAATAAAGTCAGCAGTGTTCGTAGAATTAACCCAGATATCCCACACTTTCTTAGGACAGCCTCGAGATATATATGTTGCTTTCTATAAAGGTATCACGAGTTGACTAAAAATGGCCAGTAATCTATTGACGGCGCTATGATGCCTTCCAGTTCAGAATAACTGCCTTTCTTGCATAAAACAAAAGAAGGCCCAGAAAAGTTCTGGTTGCCCTGGAATTGGCTAGTGGTTCTACCAAACCAGAATAGTGCAAAGGAATAGAAGTGGTGGTAAGGTGAGTAATAAAGGAACTACAGAAGTCCAGTATTTGCAAAGATGAGGACACGCCCATAGAATATGTAGTCATGTATAGTCAACTGACTCACTCATACATCGCCAGCAGATAAAAGAGACACTTGGATAAATTCTGTGAAGCCTCAGGTAAAAGCTTGTACTGAATCAGTTGATCCCTTGCCAATACTAGCTGAAGGAAGGGGTACTCCCAAATCTCCACCTTGTCTTCAACGTCCAGGTCTAATACCTTCTCTCGCCACTTATATTGCAGGGACTCAAAACCTTTATTTACAGAAGGTTGGAAGGCCTTGTAGATATTTGAGAGTGGTTTGGTGAGATCAGGGTCTCTCAGCAGCTCCTCTAAAGGGGAGAAAGGAAGCGTTAATGGAGAGGCCCCAAACTACTGAGAATAGGCATGGCAGAGCTGTAGGTACCTGAACAGAGGAAAGTTAGGAAGATTAAACTGTACTTTTAGGTGTTCAAAAGTTTTCAAAGTGATCCCTTCACAAATGTGTTCCACAGTCTTGATCCCAATAGCAGCCCAAATGGAGGGATCCAGCACGGTTAAAAATTCAGACAATCTAGGGTTGAACCATAATGGAGTAACAGGAGACCAGCAAGTCATGGTTGCTGTCCATTTAGAATTAGTCAGTAGCCAAGCTCTAACCACTACCTCATAGAATGAGTGAGGAGACTTAAGACCTTTATATGGAAGATGTCGAAGTGCCTCATAGGAGCCAAGGGAAATTGTTTCCAACTCAACCGCAGCATTGGAATCATCTGAGATCAACAAGTTGTGGGCGTGGGAGAGTAGAACAGCTAGATAGTAAGATTACAAGTCAGAACATGCCAGGCCCCCTTGAGTCCATGGCCTGCAAAGAATTGCCAAACCAATTCTAGGAGGATGCGTTTCCCAAAGGAAAGTGAATAGCTGAGAGTTAAATTGCTGGAAAACCAATTGTGAGATCCAAACCAGGGAATGACGAAGGCCCAGCAGGATTTTCATTTTGACGTGATTGATTTGACCAATCAACAATAAAGGCAGGCTACTCCACGCCTTTAGTTTTTACTTCGCAGTAGCAAGAAGGGTGTTGAGATTCAAGTGCAATACTGTTGGACATCAGAGGAAATATTGATACCAAGGTACCTAAGAGAATTTGTCCATTGAAGGCGGAGAACAGGGTCAGCTGGCGCACGTGCTCTGGGATCAATGAGGAGGATGAGGGACAGTTCACACGAAGTCCAAATACAGTAGCAAAATGGGAAGGAAGACAAAGAGCTTCCTACAAAGAGGTATTTGGGTAATTTAGGAAAAGGACTAAATCATCTGCATACAAAGCCACTTTCTCAGTAATGGTACCCACTTGAATCCCCTCCACGTTACATGCTGTACTTTTTAAAACTGATATGAAAGCACCACAATTGTGAAAAATAATTGAAATACATTTTTCTTGCGTATGCAATTGTACTGCGTTTAAAAAAAGCTGCACAGCATCTGGCGTAAATAAGCCCTTAAATCCAGACTATGGTCAAATTGGTTTGTTAAGTTTAGGATGGCGTATGCAAGTGGTATAGCCTGTGTTATGTTTTTTTTTTAATTGTTGTCCGTGTCCTCACTGGGGAGATTTCCCTTCATGTTAGATGTGGTTACATGGGAATGGTTAGCACTATACTTCTGTTGGGGTGATTTACCCTCACATTTCTGGGAAAATGTCTCTTTTTTTTGGGGTATAACTTTACAAGTATAGCCAAAAAAACTATTAATAAATAGTTTCTGCTACTGAATTCAAGAATTGGGGGTGGTGAATAAAAATTGTCATATGCCCAGTAACACATAAACCCCAGATATATTTTTTTTGTTTGATTATCAAGCCACTGCTGTGCAAAAGATTCCCATGCACCATGTATTTGGTACCATTTCATATTTAACCTTTACAAATTACAATTTTCTAGTATATTTTCAGTCACTTCAGATACTTTTCTACATGGCCTTTCTGTCTGTTTTGTATAATTTATATAAATTAATTCTGTGATGTGAGAAACAAGATCACTATGCCACAGAGTAGTCTAAAACATTGCAGAAATATTTGCATTTTATAGTCACACTACAGAGCTGTAGGTTCCCTTTAAATTCACTGACATTATATTGCCTTCCTTTTGCTCTCCCACCACTGCTTTCATCCGTTGAGTCTAAGCAAAGCTCAGTCTTGATTTTTCAATTGCACAGAATCAGAAGCTCTGGATGGGGTTTTATGTGGATAATTATTCAATATGGCAGCGTCCATATTCAACTACATTGTGGAACTAATTCAGAGATAGACAGCCATAATGCTAATATGCTATTTAATTATTGTTCTGCTGCATGTACAGGTACTGTTTCCATGGGGATAAATTATCTTTTTGTTTGCATGTTTATGTTCATATTTGTTAAATTTGGTAAATGTTTGTCACATTTATTTGTGTAATGTTTACTCTTTATATATTTATCTAACTTTAAAAAATACATTGGTTATCTTTTCACACTGAATAAATCCATCTAAATGTTCAGATCATCATTTCAATATACATCATTTGTTTTGAATTAGGCTAGGCCAGAGATAATCCCACCAGATGAGTCTGATTTGGCTGAAGAAGAAGAGGAAAAGGAAGTGGACCTTTCTGTACCTGGCTCCTCATATATAAAACTAATGGCAGTAACTCCTTCACCTGTATTACCAGGTAAGAAATTCCTCTCTGCCTCTAAGGAATAAAAATAAATTCATCTACCATGATTTGCAGTCCATTTCTCAAAGTTATCTTTAAAGCTGCTCTAACAGTTGCAGAGGTCACATAGCAAACCCCATGGGGGTTCATAGCAGCACATTGAATCACAGTCACATTAAAATTACTTTATTGTAGGCAGTGATACAGAGATAGAAAGGGAAATGAGAACTGCATCTAACATTAAAATGCCTTCTTGTTCTGTTTCAAATTAAAGTGCACAAAGCCACTTTATAGCCATTTTATACCAATGTGTCTTTTGACAATATATGCGGAGAAAGCTTTCGACAAGGTGAGCTGGAGGTTTTTACAGCTCTCCCAGTCACACACCCAGTCTAGGACCTAATATGTTAGCCTGTATAATGGCTCTCTATTCACACCCTTCTGCTATAATTCGAATAAATGGTTCCCTTTACCCTGTTTTTGAAATTAGAAATGGTACCCGTCCGGTATGTTCGCTTTCTCCCCTTTTTTTACTTCTTAACAATGTTATATCTTTCTGTGGCATTACATCAAAATCCTAACATAAATGGCTTTCATATAGGAAGTCACCATGCAAAATGTGCATTTTTTGTGAATGCTCTTCTCTATGTGACATGCCCCCATCTTTCTATGCCCTCTATCTTACAAGATTTTTTAGCAGTTTGGTCTTTACAGTAATTTTAAGCTGAACCTTTCTAAGTCTGAGACATTAAATGTCTCACTATCTTCAACTCTGTTACAACAAATAAGTCTTAATTTTTAAAGTGGTTGTAAAGGCTCAAGTTTCTTCCTACATGCATACTATGCATGAAGGTAAAAAAACCTGTGCGCAGCAGCCCCCCTGCCCCCACAATATTTACCTCAGCCCCATCTCGGATCAGCGGTGTGCACGAGAGCAGCGGTTCTCCAGGGACTCTTCCTCCACATTGGCTGAGACAGCAGCAGGAGCCATTGGCTTCCGCTACTGTCAGTCACAGCCAGTGAGAGCACGGGGGGGGGGGGGGAATTGGGCCTAGCTGCTTGCTATGGGGGCACTTGGCAGGAGAGAGAGGCCAGGAGCATAGGCAGGGGACCCGAGAAGAGGAGGAACAGGGCTGTTCTATGCAAAACTATTGCACAGAGCAGGTAAGTATGATGTTTGTTACTTTTTTAAAAATCTGCCTTTAATATCACTTTAAGATATGCTTCCCCTCTATACGATATCTTGGAACTCACATTCCTACAGATCTATCACAAATTTTCTCTTTGAACTCTCTTAATATGTTAAATAAAGTCCAAATAGAACTTAAGGCTTAGTCAGCAAAACACCTGTCATGGTTATGTATGATCAATGTCATTAAGCAGGATGTCCTCCTGAGGTTCCTCTTTATTTTCCAGACATTACCAATTGCTATCCCGATTATGTATTTTAAAACACTACAACAACTGCTTACTGCTTTTATTTGGAAAAATAATCGTCCCTAAATATGTTACAAAACACTATCACTTCCGAAGACTAAGAGAGGGGCGAGTGCCCCTGATGTGACATTATATTATTACTCATCGATAATCGCAAGAGTAATAGACTGGTTTCATCATTTACATACAATATTATGGGTTTAGCTGGAAAGAGCAATGGCTTCATATTTACAGGCTCTACCTTGGGTTTTCCCCAATCTTAGGAAGAACCTTTAAACCTTCCTAGATCTAACGAAACAAACTTTTGTTACCTGGGACCAGATTATCCATAAAAATCAGGTTTCACACTATATATGTCCTTTGGCACTTTTTTTCCCCTGCTGAATGAGCTCTGGCCTTCGACCCATGGCTCGAGGGTACCCACTGTAAAATAGAAACGGTGATACAAAATGAACCTAGCCGTATTTCTATAGGAGCAAGTCCATTGGAGCCCAGAGCCATGGACCATATGACATGAGACATCAACTTTGTTCATTTCTGCAATCTATTCCAAATGTTCAACAGATTCAAACACAATCTACCCCACTAGAGGCCTTTTTCTTCAAGATACTCTACCTCCTTATATCTGTAATTTATTCAGTCTGCAGTCTCAGTCTCATACTTCTTTTCCATCATATACGACTACCTGGGAAAAAGAGCTTAGTACTAACATTACAGAAGAATGGAATGCATATTTCATCTTAACTCAAAGACCGTCCTTAGCCAAGAAACCACAAGAGAAGGATTTTAAGCTGATTACCAGATGGTATGAATGTCCAGAAACCCTGAATCATGTTTGTCCCACCATCCCTGATACCTGCTAGCATTGCCATAGAGTCAAGGGGACTATGACCCATATTTGTTGGGAATGTCCTTTTATTAAAATGTTTGGGAACGGATCATTGATTTGTACTATAAGCTAACGGGGACCCAAGTTGCTAATACGTCAAAGTGGTATTACTGTCTCTCATTCTGGGCCCTATTAAATCAGCTAATAAAGACATTTCTTAAGACATTTCCTTTCGTCAAGAAGAGCTGTAATTTTTTGACATTGAAATTCTAGTGTGATACCATCAATGGCAGAATGGGTGGTGGAATTAGTTTGCATTTGGGATCTTGAACATCTTCCTTGTCAAGGGAAAATGATAAAACAGTTTTTAAGTATATGGACCCCATGACTCTCTTTTTGCCACTCTCCAGAGTTCATGGCCTGGGTTACCAAATGATAAAAAAATAACAGTATGGCTCTGTGTCGAGACATCGCCACTCCCCCTTCCTTTGTTTAATTTGTTTCCCCCTTCCCACTTTTCCCCTTTTTTTTCTTATTTTTCTTTTCTTTTTTTTTCTCCCTTTTTCCTTTTTTATTTATGTAGTTTATTTTGATAGATATAATTTTTGTCGAACATTGAGGTTTTCCCTTTTTGTTTGGAAAGACATGGTTCTATATAAAATCTTGAATCTTCCAGGAGTAGATATCTTTACCTCATTAAATATAAGGAATGTTCGCAACTGTTAAAGTATAAGGAATGTTATTCTTAAATATAGCTTAAAACATAAATTTTAAGGATCATGGCATAATAATTATTATTACTTAAATTGATTATACTCATTTCCTTTTTTTCTTTTTTTCTGGACAATTTATGATTTATCTACTTGTTTTTTGGACATCTCAGTATTTTTTTTCCCTTGTTCTTGTAATATTTAAACATTTAATAAAATTAAAGTGTAACTCTACTTGTACTTAGAATAGAGCAGTCTTTCCCGGTCAGCTATATGCTTTCCTAAAATTTTAGCAAAGTTTATGCCAGTCTTACCTGTAGCTTATTGTATTTAAGGTCATACATGGATTCTACTTACTTTCTACTTCCTGCAGCTTCTTGTGTGCTGAGTGGAATGGTCTTTCTTTAGTAATCACAGGATATGTCCCATTGTTGCAATGGGAGTAAAGAGTCCATACATGGATTGAAATTCGGTCATTCAGGAGGGACCAGACTAATTTTGACCCATGTATGGACAGAGAGGTTGTACTGAAGTCGATGTACAGATTGACTTCTGTACAACCACCCTGTCAAATTTTTCAATCAGTGCTGCAGGATCTGCTATGCTGATCAGTGTATTTTGATGGTGGGGAGGTCTCCCTGCTGTCAGAATACAATAGCTTAGCATGGAGGATCCCCTCATCCACCTCGAGAGTATCTGACCATCTACGGTCTGCTTAAAACTGCTGAGCAGATAATTAAATTTCTGAGAGTGTTCTGTACCTCAACATTGTATAGATCTTTCCAATACAAGGTACCTATGTTTTAGGGAATCACAGCTGGCTGCAGACTGAACTTGAATGGTCATTTTTATTATTTTAAATCAGAAAATGGCTTGTATAGCAATTATTTGTTCTATTGATTGTTTAACACTTTGAGTTACCTTTATAAAATAGACAAAATGTGTTGAAGTAGCTTTCTAAAACTTTAATTTTGCAAACATATTCTGGGAACCTTGACTGACAAATTAAATTTGAAGAATTTCTAAAGCTAATTTATCCAGGGGAATTCTAGTTTTGTCCCTAACTTGTACTTGGCACAGAACCTTAATAAAAGAGTTCAAAAGTTCACCATCTCAAATTTTTGGCCTGGCATAGTTAAGAGAACTTTTGTAGTTGCCCAAAGTTAAAAAAAAAAAGAAAGAAGAACAGATATTCCAGGACACAATAACTCTTCCAGCGGTCTCAGAAGGGGTTGGTATCATTACCTTTTAAAGGGAGCCTACCACTGCCATTGAACCACATTTTTAAAAATGATAAAGGTTTTCATAAGGTCATGCTATTTTTTTATACAATTAAAAAAATCTTTAGATCACACAATGTGCATTTATTAAAAATGTAAATATTGAGAATATTTTAAAAATCACATTACTAAAGTCAAAATATTATTTTACAACTTTTTATGGCATAAGATCTGCTTCAGAGCCACTGCTTTTCCTAATGATGCATTTAATCTTTATTTAGCATATGAAGAGTTCCTCTCATCTCTGGTGAAGCAAGAAATGAGTCGTATGCCTCGTGGCATATACCATAATGCCCTCCGTGGTGGAACAATACGATCTGACCAGGGCAAAACAGTTGCAGGAATTCCAAGCTTTATGCTGAAGATGTATGAGAAGAACAGACAGCCTGGTCTGAAACCAGGACTTGCAGGTGATGATGTTTTTAGACTGCCACATCATTAATCTTGCAGTGTTTTGAGTAGGTGAATCCTCAGATAAACTAAAGCTACTATGAGAAGTGAATCCTGCCTTGAACTGTAGCTGCTACTATGGGGCGTGAATCTGTTAAGTGTAAATCCATTTTTCTCCATATTTCAGATGATTGTAAAGCAGGGTAGATAATGATGAATACTTTTTATCTTTTCACTATGCTTGTATGGTCAACCTGAACAGCTGACAGTCGAATAAACACATGAATGCAATAGGGCTGATTTAAAACTGGAGGAAGGAAAATTAACCCAAATTGGAGTTGTTAACCATATCACCAACCAGAATTTTTGATATTTTTTTTTCCGATAATGGTAATGGTAGTTTTGTGCTCATGCACTTTTCACCAATTTCAGTGCGTTGTCCCCAACAGTTACCTCTGAGATTCCCCCATTTCATGTTTATTGTTCAATATGTAGGACTGAAAGGAAGATTATGACTGATTTCTCTTGATATGTTTATGCCTAAGGCCCAGTATATCTGTGAAATAATTCCATGGTTAACTGTGAATAATTGTAAGTCACTGTAGACAGACAGTAATGATACCAGTAAACTTGGAGGACATCCCAATGGACATAAAAACTTTACAAAAAGAATGTTCCACCATAACACAATAAAAGATTCTTATCCTGCATTCTATCTACTAATCATCTGACTCATTTGTGCTAGGATATGTGCATTTGTGCAAAGGGTTGGATTATATTTTTTTAATGATGTAGCCTTCGTAGAGGCAATTAAAATAGGACACTATACAATGTACATTTTAGTGCGCTTCCTTTGTTTTATAATGAAGGTATTCTGTTAATTTAATAAGGACAGTACAAAGATGATTTCACTGTATTACTGGCAATGGTCAGGGTAAAATAGACATGAGAAAACAACTGTGAATGAATCATACGTTATAAACATCCCGCTGATTTCCCACTCTTCGAAGAAAACAGTGATTATTTCCAGTTTCTTATGATTTTTATATCAAACAGATGTAATGTGTATAAACATAATTTATTACCATGATACTTATCTGTCCAATCTGCATTTGCTCATTATTAAAAAAAAAAAACTACATTCATTGTATAAAGAAAGCTTTTCCATCATGTAGACATTGTACATTCTTTATGGGTTTTCTCACCGAATGTAACATTTTACAGCCGGCATGCTGCTGTGCTATGACCTGCCTGTTCTGACGGACAGAGATGGCAGACCTATCAATCGCTTCCTTGCCAGCAGGGGCCGCAGTTACCAGCAGATGTTAACAGCCCTTATACATGAGGTATGTGTTAAGAACCTCTAATGATGGCAATACTGATCTGGCTTTGACTGATTTATATGGTCACACGGTTATAATGTGCACCTCTCTACTGCTGTGTTACTGTTTTATACACAACAAATTGTGTTTTAAGAAGAGCGAAATATAATTTGGGCATTAATATTTATTTTGAAAAAAAACAAAAGTTGAATCCTTTAAAATATGTTATTTGTGTCTTAATATTTATTTTGTAAAGGTGTCCCTGTTAATGAGAGATTCACTCACACCACTTTAGAGTTTTTTTCCTTCTCAGATGCTCAGCTTCTCAAACAAACACTTTTCTGATGAATGTACATTGAGTTGGCCTATCTTTTATCAGTTAGAAGAGAAGGAATAAGATAGGAATTGCCAAACCATTTTTCTATGCAGCTGATTGATATGCAGTCACTTTTGTGTTTTGACTTTTTTTTTTTTTTGCCCATCCAAAGACAAATTGCAGAAAAGACAAAATGTTGGCCAGGTACTAGAAACCCCTTAAGTGCTCAAAAATAATATTCCTGGTATGACGGATGTGATATTTAAAGATAAGCTGTTGTTTGTATACATTTATCCTTACGAAAAGGTCTCTTTAAAATGCATGTACTATGCTTACCATAATGGCCTTTAGTTTATCCAATCTTTGCTTTCTTGCAGAGCTAGATTCTTTACTTCTGGGTGTGGCAAATGTTTGCCCAATGTAGTTCCACCTGTTAACCATTCTATCACTAGTGTGCCCCTTCAGAACTGTATGGGTACAATGGTGACGTAACAGCTAGCTGGCAGAGCCACAGCCTGTATCAGGGAGAGGCAAGCATCCAACACACCCAGAGGTGTCAAATGCTGAAAAGTTTACTGACAGCACTAGCTCTGCACTATATGAAAGATTGTATTTAACAAAGGCACTAATTGTAAATATAGTACATGTATTTTTTTTTTAAATAGTGTTTTTAGGATACATGTATCCTTACAACCGTGTCTTTTGAAGATAAACCTGTTGCAGACCTCAGCAGTTCAGACTATACATATGATAAAGCTTTTTTACAGAAAAACTTGAACTGTGCTTATACCTTCAGTGCCTATATCTCAAGAAACACTTGACAGGTTACTGACTGCACATTTGTTTCCTATAGGTAAATATCCAGTCGTCAGAATGGCATCGCTCTATTCTGCTGCCTCAGTCATGGCTTGGCTTCATGGGAAGGACATACCATGCTGTGCTTCAGGTATGTTTATGCATATAGTGAAAATAAAATGCTGTGTGGGTGTGTGTACGTGGAAGCACTCTAAAGATGCTTATACAGGCTCATCTCAATAAATTAGAATTTCCTCAAAACATTAATTTATTTCAGTAATTCAGTTCAAAAAGTGAACTCATATATTACATAGATTCATTACACACAGAGTGATATATTTCAAGAATTTCTTTCTTTTAATTTTGATGATTATGGCTTACAGCTAGTGAAAACCCAAAATTCAGTAACTCTGAAAATTAGAATATTACATAAGAGCAATAAAAAAAGGATTTTTAATGCATAAACATTGGCTTACTGAAAAGTATGTCCATGTACAGTATAGTATGCACTCAATACTTGGTAGGGGCTCCTTTTGCATGAATTACTGCATCAATGTGGCATGGCATGGAGGCGATCAGCCTGTGGCACTGCTGAGGTGCTATGGAAGCCCAGGTTGCTTTCATAGTGGCCTTCAGCTTGTTTGCATTGTTGGGTCTGGTGTCTGTCTCTTCCTCTTGACCATACCCCACAGATTCTCTGAGGTTTAGGTCAGGCGAGTTTGCTGGCCAATCAAGCACAGTAATCCCATGGTCATTAAACCAGGTATTGGTACTTTTGGCAGTGTGGGCAGGTGCCAAATTCTTAAAGCTGGTCAGCAGAGGGAAGCATGAAGTGCTCAAGAATTTCCTGGTAGAGGGCTGCGCTGACTTTGGACTTGATAAAACACAGTGGACCAACACGAACAGATGACATAGCTCCCCAAATCATCTCTGACTGTGGAAACTTCACATGAAACTTGAATTCTGTGCCTCTTCACTGTTCCTTCAGACTCTGGGATCTTGATTTCCAAATAAAATGCAAAATTTACTTTTATCCGAAAAGAGGACTTTGAACTACTGAGCAACAGTCCAGTCCTTTTTCTCCTTAACCCAGATAAGACGCTTCTGACATCTCCAGTTCAGGAGTGGCTTGACACAAGGAATTGGAGTGTGACACCATGGGGTTTATTTAGTAGCTGTAAGCCCTAATCGTCAAAATTAAAAGAAAGAAATGCTTGAAATATATCATTCTGTGTGTAATGAATCTATTTAATGAGTTTTGCTTTTTGAATTGAATTCCTGAAATAAATTAACTTTTTGATGATATTCTAATTTATTGAGGTAAACCTGTATATCTTAAAGTCTGATTTTACTATATCCTTTGGATTTACTAATAACAGTGTAGTTTAGGGGCCTACCCAAGCAATATTTTCAGTTAATATCTGGTCAATCAGGCCCTTGCACTGTGTATCAGTAGATAAATCTAAAGCAGTTTGTGCAATCAAATTGTAACCTGTATAACCACCTTTAGGAAGGCATGATATTTTCATGCAGATTGATTTTCCAGTAATTACATCACTGATATTTATTTTTACCGGGAAATAGAGAACCTTGGGGTCTGATATATTGTTGCTAGGACCTCTTTTGTCATAGTCAGTTTGCCTTTTTTATTAAGTTGGATAGCATTTCAAGATAAGGTATTTTGAAAAGTTTGCCTTATAAATGATCTTGCCTTTGTTTGTTCAAATTGACTTTGTTGTGAGAAATAAATGGGGGGGGTGCCATTGCTGATCTCCTTAAAAATGCTAATTGTCTGGCTGTCATGCTAAAGTTTTGACTTTATTGCTTTCTGAGTCTGTGACCTGGAACTAATACAGAGGTTAGGAAGTTTGACACTTATTTACAGCATGTCAATTCTTGGTCTGTGACTGTAAAGTATTGAAGCTAAACGCAACCATGTAACGTTTTCCAAAGAAGTAGGACAATAGAAGCCCCAACATTTTCTTTTGATAGAATCGCTTTATCGTGGATTTACTGTTTTTTGTTTTTTTTTCTAGGGCAGGCAGGCTGAGCTAGAAATGCAGCTGAAACATGGAAAGGACGACCCACAAGAACTCCAGTATAAAGCGCACACAGCGTGGCTCTGGTATGGTGCAGGTTAATGGGCTATTATGTCGCCTATCAAGATGGTTCAGTTATTTTTGTAATTCTAGAAGTTGGCAAATACATCATTTTCAGAACTGCATAATTTTTCTTGCCGTAATGCAAGTAACATCACTCCTTCATATGAAGCCCAGACATGTTGTCTTTTTGCTACCACTTTTGCTGTGGGCAGAGTATGTAGAAGCTCTCTCCAGTTTATATAGCTATGTTTGTCTTTGTTGGGGAGATTTCTCTTCACCTCCTGTTTGACAAGTGTCACACAAAACAAGGACTAAGGGGACATTTCCCAGCAGCAACATAGACAGGAATAACTTTTTTTTTGGTAGCTTGGTGAAGGGTTGGAACCTCTGTGAGGTTTTTATTGCTCTCTGGGTTCACATTGGGTATATTTTCCCCAAATTCCTCTCAAGATATTAGACAGAACAGGGACTGAGAAATCTCTCTCCAAATTATCAGAGACAACAATGAAAACCTAGCAATCCTTCCTGGATCCATCTAAAACAAACACATTTTTTTCTGGAGTAGAGGCCTATACATTTTTGTTTTTTTTTATGTTTAATGACAGTTTGTAATTTTTGTATTTCAGGGTGAGAGATATGCTGACTGAAGTAATAAGATCTGCTATCAAGTAAGCTATTTGCCTCTTTAAAACAAGCTACTAACTTGCTAATCCTCATGTATCCACCTAAAGGGGTGGGAGACTAAACTCTTGTTTGCAGTTAAAGAGCAGGGTCTAACTACTAGGCACCTCTTCACCTATCTGCTGTTTTAACATCACTGCTGAGTAGCTTCAGGGGTACCACTGCTTAGAGGGCATATCTTCCCTTAACAGCCTGCCTCACAACATCTGACTGTTGGCTAAAAGCAATACAAATGCTCTTAATTTATGTTAGTACATTATACAATATTAACATGAACTTCCATATAAAATAATTTTTGATTCCAGGGCTTCACTGACATCAGTGTATATCCACTTAATATGTGTAAAGTGTGGTGCTTTTCACTAATAGATCCCTTAGTTTCTCATCCCTGCTTCGCAGGGATGAAAAACAGAGAGATTTATTTTTCAATGTACAGAGTTCTGTGTTGATTTTCAACTCAGAGCTCTGAGCCGTGATTTTACACAGAAGATCAGCAGGTCCCAGCAATGAATTATTGGCTAGGACTTGCTGACTGTACAGTTACAGCAGGAGTAGGCGTATGGGTATGTCGCTTTGCCTGTGCGCAATGTACGGCGGATGGGCGGTCTGAAAGTGGGTGATGTTGGGTGGTCTGTTGGTGTACTAATATTTATCACCTCCACCTAACAACTATATTTTTACTTTCTCCATCAGGTCATCCCCCACAGTTATTACCTTTTGTATCACTTGACCTTCCCATTTAGATTGTAAGCTCTAATGAGCAGGGCCCTCTGATTCCTTTATTGAATTGTATTGTAACTGTACTGTCTGCCCCCATGTTTAAAGCGCTGCGCAAACTGTTGGCGCTATGTAACTCCTGTATAATAATAATCAGGGGACATATCACAATCGATAGTTTAAAGATCATTAATTGCAAATTTAATTATAGCTCATAGAAATTTCCTTTTTGCTGTTAAATGGTGCAGTTAATAAAACTGATATGAAAGCAGGACAACTAAAATTTTAGGGATCACTTAAGTGAGTTCCAAACCTAGAGATTCCACTCTAAAGTCAGCACTGTTCATTTCTCTTTCTTTACAGAGACAGCCCTGTGGTAAAGGGGAATGCACTCCTTGCTCTCACTGGCTTAGCTGTTACTGTCTCCAAATATGAAAGTAGTCTTCCTTCAGAAATCGAAGGTGCCCCAGAGGTGCGTGTGTTTGTGTCTTTCTGTATTTGTTAATTCTATTTTTTGTCCTATCTGTTTTATTGGGAATACTTTCCTGGAGTTTCCAGGGTCTGAAGCACTGCTAACAACACCTAGTGTGGGCGAGCTTTAGGTTCACACGTATGTGGGTACTATATGCCATGTTTGCACGGACACAGCAGCCCATTCATTAAAAAAAAAACACAGCTGTATGCAATTGTATGGTTGCACGCTCAAAAAATGTGTTCCCTTTTCTAATGCGTGGGGGAGCATTAAGAATGAATGGCACCCCCACACATCCACAAAAGAGCAGCTTATTTTGCCTGCGGATCAGGAACGTGTGCAACTGGCACAGGTTCCCTGACCCACATATGTGTGTACCTAGGCTTATAGTACATCAGCACATACTTTCTGCAATAGTTATGACGTATGTTAGATTACCAAGTAATGACCTCCACAGGAACTTTTCATCCTCATACTTTACTGAATGTAAGCAACACTAAGAAATGCCTCCAATCCCAGCTTTAAGTAAGCAATATCAAATTTATCCGTTCATATTCAAACAAAATGCTTTTAAGATCTCTGACATAAGTCATGGTCGTCTCTACTTTTGTTTAGTGTGGCATATTGTTCTTCAGTCTCACTTATTACATTCCTATCGGCAAAGGTCTTCCACTTCTGCATGTATTTGTCTAATCATGTGATTGTGCGCTCAATATGTTTTTATGTCTTAAGTATTGTAATAACCACCCCAACAGTATATCATCATAATTTTAGGGTAACCTCTCCTCTGCTTTCCATCTAACATCTCTAGAAGTGCAAGATTGCTACATGGTCTTTAATACACTTTAGCACATGGTGTCCTCTAGTTGATTTCGAATAAGATATTTTCTGTTTAAGATTCTGAAGATACAGGAGTCCTTCCCAGAGTTGTAATATAAAAGGATACCTGTCTGGTTAGGTCATCTTCTATCAACTGTCAACTGAGCCATAGCACAGTGCTGGCACGGTCCCTGGTACATAGGTAGTATGGTGTAGATGTTGTTTTTGTCCCATTTCTTGCTTTGCTGAGCCACATTTATTGTTATCTTCATTAAAAGTATCTGAAAGATAGTTCTTGGCCATTTAATATTAGCTCTCCTGCACTCCCTCTAAATACTTTCCTGAGCCTGATTTCAATCCAGCGCTGTGCACATCTGCAGCAGCTTTTGCCCCCTCTCCCAGGCCTGGCTGAGAGCAGCAGGAGCCGTTGGCTTCTGCTCATGTCAGTGCAAACCAGTAAGCCAGGGGCCAAGCTGAGCTGTGTCTGAGTAGATTCAAACAGCCCAGCTCTGGATCAAGCACGGACAAGTGCCCCATAGCAAGCAGTTTCCTATGGTGGGCACTTGGCCGTGGGGGAGGAGTGGGGCAGGCGTCCTCAGAAGAAGAGGATCAAAGCTGCTCTGTGCAAAACCATAGCACAGAGCAGTTAAGTATGACATATTTATTATTTTGATTTAAAATTTTTTAAACCTTTACAATCACTTTACCTTCACTGATTCTCATGTATGAAGAGTTGTCATCTATTGTTTTTTACATGTGTTTCCTTTGGCTGACATTTTTATTTTTTTGGCAATGGTATACCTAAGTCCTATCTCCTGCGTATGGCAAGGAGCATGGGACAGTAAAGTTATATCTTCTCTAAAGTCATGATCCTAAAATTTTGCATCGAGTCCCCTGATAACTCTAGATGCAGCATTCATACACCACTAGTTGATGACAAGGTTGAAAAGCACTGTTGAATTGTTTACTTAAAGCGGAACTTCACTCTCTTAATCAACATTAACTACTTTTAATCCTTATGCTACTAGCATAAGTAAATAGATAGGAAAGTATATCATATTTATATTTCTTCTTGGTTTCCATGCCAAGGCATATGATGTCATATATTCTAGATTTTCTCAGCTAAGCACACCATCCTGTCTGCATGCCTTAGCTAAGGGCAGATGACTTCCAGGAAGTAAATGGTACATGAATCATCTGCCGTTACTCAAGATGACTACAGCCAGAAATGCTAGGGAGTGATTTCTCAGCCAAATATATCATGCAGACATGGTACCAAAGGAAGACGGTTGGGCACACTGTCGATGGTGTAGCAGATGTAAAATCTTTTACTGGAATCTTTACAATCATTGGGATAAAACCATGACAGCTCCAAGACTGGACAGGAGAACAGTAAACGCTTTTCACATGAACACATGCTTAGTCATTATTTAGTCAGTAATGACTAAGTATGTGTTCGTGTGAAACGCTTTTACTGTTCTTCTGTCCAGTCTTGGACCTGTCATGGTTTTATCTCATTGTTTGTGAAGATTCCAATAAAGGATTTTACATCTGCTACACTGTCGACAGTGCGGCCAACCTTCTTCCTTTGGTACCACTTCTACGATCACGGATCGGGCCGGCACCGACATTTGTGTGGAGGGGCTATGTGATTCAGCACTCACCTGAAGCGGTCTGTTCTTTTTCCCATATCATGCAGACATGGATGGATGGGGGAGTTTGCTTTGAATAATAAAATTGAATCAAATTGTGTTTTTGGTTTGTAATGCTCAGATGCAGTTTAATTCCATTTTAAGTTGTTCAGTTTTAAGAAATGTTCAGTTTTGGACATGTAATATATTACACAGTAAAGGTCAAGTGTAAACTATAGAGGTCATTGAGCAGACGGTAATGTAAGTATGGCTCAGTCATAGGGCTGCCTTGAGTGCATGCATTCACTTCTACATATATAGATTGTTCTAGGATGAATGCTTTTTTGTTTTCCTGCAGATTGAACCTGATATACTTCCCACCAAAGCTTGGATTTGTATGGTGCTGGACACTCTACTAAGTATTGTCAGCAGTCAATATTATCCTAAGGGCAGAATCTTTCCTTGGTTCCAACAGGTATGTTTTTTGCATATTTAAAAAAAAAAATTAAAATGTGACTACCATTTTACTGCTTCCCTTATCACCAGCTTTCTGTCAGCATCAGCAATGTATATTTATCATTAAGAATTTTCATTTTTTTTAGCAAATAAATTTCAAAGTTCTTGGGAATAGAAGTTTGTCTTTCTCTTTGTACACCAGGGAAAAGGGTGGTTATGCACAATTTTTTTTTAATGTTGTAATGTCTATGTAAACCTTTGTCTAAATTGTATGAAATATAAGGCTTGCTATACATTATGATTCAGACTGAAAAACAACTGGGAATTAATTTATTAGGTAAGCTATAGTGAAGAAGAGGAATTAACTGAGATATATTTTTATTATATGCATCTTGTTTGGCAAATCTCCCTTTTAGTGTATAGAATTCGCACTGCAGCAGTTTAAAAAAATATATCTGACCAGTTTTAAAATGTTCACTTTGAAATGAAGTGCTTCAAAAACAGCCATAAAACATATATCAAAATAAATCCAGAATGTCAGTACTTTAATTTAAAAAAAAAAAAAAGAGATGTTGCCCATAGCATCCAATCAGGTGGCAGCTTTGTGTCTGAGAAAGTTAAACAGGAAGTCTGCAATATGATTGGCTTCTACAAACAACCTAGCAACTCCAGTCCTGTTTCAGTTTCTACTAAATCTTCATGATTGATTTTCAGTTTAGCCTTTGGGTGGCCACCGTAATTTGTATGAAATAGCAGAATGTAGCAGAGCAGTTGTTAATTTATTCACTTCGATAGGAGACATGCCTTATCAATTTACATGGATCTTACTGTACTACAAAGGTAGTAAAGGCTTTGTCATGATACTCAGCATTACCTACACTTTTAGAATTTAGGCTGCCCCTTTAACGCCTAATTTCATGCCTTGCCAGTCTGTGAAGTGTGGTTTGCAGAAAATGAGTTGGCAGCTTTCCACTAGGCTCTGGTGGGAGAACGTAGAAGCAGATGGCTTATTTCCTATAGGGGGTTAATTCATTTTAATGAACAATACCCAGACATAAATAACAAGGAAGACAAGTCCCAGGACTCTGGTTCAAAAACATCAAGACGCTAAGCACCAAGAGGTTCGTATTTCCTACAATCAAAGAGCACATTTATTCTAGTGCTGAGCTGGATTTCATTCAACACTATTTTACAATTATGATAATATTTAATCCAGAAAGCTTCTGTGGTAATTTCCTGATCCTCTTTTCATTGATTATTTCCCTCAAACTATAATCATGTAGTTTGTTCTTACTACATATTATTAATTTTTTTTTTAAATTGAGAAGTAAAAATAAGTACATTTTTTAATACCCGTGATTCGTGAGCTATCACCCATGATCCAACTTTCTGAAGCATACATGTCTGTGCTGTCAAGCGAAAAATGTATTAGTCACTCAGAAATATTTCACCTGATAACTTGTTGTTCACCTAAGATAACAGTGAGACACTGTTGTCTCCATATTATGCATAAGCATGTTCATACAGTTTGAGAAATAGGCCTGCATATTGGGGGAAACCTTTGACCATGTCCCGGATTCAAGTGGACAATGCCATCAACCTTCACAAAGGAATCAGAATTCTTGCAGCTCAAATAAAAGCTTACCAGATTCTGGCTTAGGTGAAACTTCTTATTACAACTGTCTGCTGTGCACATTCTTAGCAGTGGAAAACTGGCAGGCAGACTTCCTCAGTCAGCAGTCTAGACTCATGAGAATTGTCCCTTCATTTTTTTAGGTGTTTAAAAACCTCTGTCACAGGTGTGGAATGCCAAAAGAGGATCAGCAACAAACTGAGCAAATATGTTTCAAGCTAGCCGTAACTGTGGATGTTCTGGTGACTCAGTGGGATCAGTTCAACCTGATCTATTCCTTTCCTCCTATAAAATTTCTTCTTCATCTGCTCTGCAGGATCAAAACAGGGGGCATTCAGGAGATTTTCATTGCTCCAAGGTGGCCCATGCAGATGTGATTCTCAAATCTTATCAGACTTTTGGTGGCCTGTCTGTGGGCTCTTCCAGATGGCCCAGTTCTCATGTCCCAAAAACCATTTTAACACCTTCCTTCACAGTTGCTGGCTTTAATGGCACAGCTACTGAATCCCAGTAGATAAGGGCCCATCTGATTCCATTATTCCTATGCTCCTAAAAGCAATGAAATTCTGCTCTCACAAGGTCTACCATAGCACTTGGAAAGCATACTTTACATAGTGAAAGGCAGGGAAATTCCCTGAAAATACGCTGTGTTTACAGGTATCACTGGATGATGAAATCTATTATGGCAGGCCACTCTCACTCAGAGCTGTTTTCAAAATACTGTTATTTGTGAGTAGATTTACTTCAGTCTAAACTTAGGGTCTTGCTGTTGCAGGCTGTTGACAATATACCCTCAGAAGTAGAGGGTATTTCTGGTTATAATAGAAATTCGCATCTCTAAATTCCATAGTACGTTTGCTTTGGAAATGTATTACACTATATCAGAGGATAAGAAATGTGCATGTGGGGGTGGGGTAATACATTTTACTATATTATATAAAATCAGTTTTTTTACAATGGCAAACCCCTGTCTTCCTCTTAGTGGCTTTTCACACAATCCTGTTGTAATCAGCAGTGAGACTCCAAGTGGAGTGGTTCTCTTTCAATTAAACTGAATATGTGTGGTCATGGCACAATAGCAGATTTCACCAGCAAAAAGTGAAGAGGTCATGGGGCATCGTAAGTAGATGGGGGATTTCCATTTAATTTGAAATTTTGTTCAATTATACTTACTATAAATCTTTATCTCTAAACTCCCCAGTGAAAAATAAGTAACTATGCTTATTCGTTTCCCAACCAATGTGCATTCCCTATGTATTTGCTGGTTAGGAAGAGAAAAGGTTAATTGCCGCTATAACTATCACTGTAAAATCTCAATTAATTTTCCTCTTCATAAAACAGATTACTACTCCAGATTATTTCATCCCTCTGGAAATAATCCATCTGCCTTCATGCTTCTTTCCCATAATAAGGCTGGCCACTTGCCAACTAATGTCTCCCTGCAACAGCTGCATATTTTTTTAAAGAAATATTATTATTTATTTTTTAGACCATTGAATCTTTTTATTGCAAAATAATGGCTGTTGTGTATTTTATGGTACAAAAGGCCAGAAAAATCATGTTTTCATGTGTGCACTCTGAAATGCAATTGTCACCAAGGCCTCAAAATGCACTCCCATTAGTTATTAGTATTACTGTATATGTCACTAAGTTTTCATATATTGGAATACAGGAATACAGGAAGCAAGACATTAATGCGATATTAAAGGTTCAATTTTTTTTTAAATAACAAACATGTCTATATTTACCTGCTGTGTGCAGTGGTTTTACACAGATCAGCCTGGATCCTCCTCTTCTCTGGTCCCCCAAAGGCTCTCCTGGCTCCTCCTTTCTGTTGGGTGCCCCCACAGCAAGCAGCTTGCTATGGGGCACTTGCTGATACATATGTCCATTCAGACACGGAGCCGCGGCTTGGCCCCACCCCCTGTCCTCATTGTCTGACTGGCCGTGATTGACAGCAGCAGTAGCCAATGGCTCTCTCTTGCTGTCTCAGCCAATGATGAGGCAGAGACCCATTACAGCCGAGGATGTTGTGTACATTAATGGATCCAGATGGGGCTCAGGAAATTATTGAAGGGGCTGGGGGCACTGCTGCACTCAGAAGGATTTTTTACCTGCATGCATTACAATCACTTTAAGTCTGATGACCCTTGTCCTAATAATGGCCAGTTTTCATTATAGGCCTACCAAAAAAAAGTGAGAGAAAGCAACCAAACTGAATCAAATTGTTATTAGGAGTAAAATCTACACCTTTTTGCCATAAATAGTAAATTGCCGCTTCCGAGCTCCTTCATGTGAACTAAGGCCTAAGCAACACAACTCTGACTTCCAAGAGCATTTTCAGCTTTTCGTGCCTTTAGAGACTGTTGATAATGTACTGCTTTTAACCAGACACAGTGGGGTTTATTTACTAAAGCTGGAGAGTCCAAAATCAGACTCCCTTCTGCATAGAAACCAATCAGCTTCTAACCTCAGCTTGTTCAATGAAGCTTTGGCAATGAAACCTGGAAGCTGATTGGTTTCTATGCAGAAGGGAGTCTGATTTTGGACACTCCAGCTTTAGTAAATAAACCCCAGTCTGTCTGGTAGACTTTCAGTGAATTAAAAAAGTATCAGCAGGACCTAACATTGTACTACATTACAGAATAAGAAGAGTATGTATGAGCTAATATGGCTGTCTCAATGTACATTCAGTAAATAATGAAAAACTATACATAATAAAAGTTTTTCAAAGCATTTACATGATTTTATAAGGCCATTCACATTAAGTAGATAACTTTCACATACACCTAAAAAAAAAACCCCGCCATTTAGGGCAAAGTGATAGTGTCTGTGCACCTCTCACCCCAACCACCTTACAATCACCTCTTTAGCTCCTTAATCTGTGACTTCCACTGTAAAATACCCAGCTCCTCTGGGTATATGGATGTATGTGACCTCCTCCCATAAGAGAGTGCTCTGACCTAGCGACCAGTTGTAACGCCGAGCACACTTATAATAAAAGGAGCTCACTCTGAAAATACCAGAAGCATATCTGCTGCTCGATTCTTGCTTCTCCAAAGACACAGGACATTGGTTAACACTTATGGTTATGGTGGCTATTTTCAAAGACATGCAAATACCCTTTCATTCTGCATCCCTTTTTATGAGTACCCCACAGGGGATTCCTTCACTTAGCAATACTGGAGACAAGGCATAAAGGAGTTGAGAAAAAAGAGCCTAATAGCATTCTGGCTATAGATGGCATTGGGGAAAACAAGTTAAATGATCAGAGCAATAGCTGTTAACATGCTTCAGAGCAAAGTCCTATACTGACACTACTCCCTACCTCTAATTCTAGCTCCCTCTCAGGCTCACAACAGATGGCCTTACTAAGTCAGATTTTATCACAGCTATATCTGATTTCTGTCTGGCATTCTGAAGCCTTTGGTCTCTTGGGCCCAAAAGCGTTCCTCTGCCTTTCCACCACCTTAATCTATTCAAGGGTATGACCCTGATTCTCCTAACCTCTTCAAGGAAGATTTTGGGTAGGGTGAGGTGCATGAAGAGGAATTTCCACCTTTTTAAAGCTTGGACCCCATTCAGTCTAGTGTGCACATTTCCCTGGCTTTATCTCAGCTGCTGCACAGGACAGAAGGGGAACAAGTTCCAGTGATTCTCTTCACCCCAAATTCTCTCAGGAGAACGTGGCACAAAGACATACCCTGACTCCTGGTGGAAAAGCCTTGGCTTTTGCCAATCACACCATATCTTCTGTCACAAGGCCCTCTATTCCACCCTGCTTCCCAACTGCAGGATTTAAAGTGGAATTCCAGCTTAAGCCTAAATCTTTAAACTGTCCCTTCCCCACTCCTAACACCAATGCTTACTAACCTGATTTCCGGCTTCTCTCGTCAAGTGATCACTCCTGTGTCAGCCAGCAGCGGCTGAAGGGGAGAGGATGGCATGGTTGTTGAAACCCAGCTCGTAAACCATGGGGGTATTACTGATTCTGTCATTCTCCCCTTGCTCAAAACATGAAATCTACTTCTCGTAAAATCTACCATGCCACTTGGAAGGGGTATTTTTGCTGGTGCGAAAGTGCTTGGGAATTTTCTATTTCCCGAATCCTGGCCTTCCTCCAGTTCGGTCTAGATCAGCATCTGACTTCTACAGTAGTATGCTAAAGGGATAGGTTTCTGCCCTATCCATTCTGTTTCAAAGGCTTTTGGCTTTACACACTCTTGTAAATATATTTATGTAAGCAATTTGCTGATCATGGGTGCAATGTTTTACAGGCTCCAGTGTAAAAAAAAAAAATAAGTTCACATTTTTCTACCGGCAAAAAAATAAATGTGCATTTATTTATTTTTAATAAAAGGTGAACTTATCCTTTAAAGGTATAGGGTTCCAAATATGAAGCCTGGACTGTATGTGAGTTATAATAGGAGTTTAATTTTTAGTGCTTCATTTTTAGTGATCCCTTTATCAATGTAAATCCCAAGGTATGTAAACTGAGCCAAGAATTGTAATTTGGTATAGAAGAGATAATCTGAAGATTGTAGTGGACCTATAGGAAAAGCAGAGGATTTATCCCATCCTGCTTGCAGTCCTGAGACTCATCCTCAGTCCTCCACTACATTCAGTAATGTTTGAAAGAATTGTTCTTAACCCTTAAGATATACAAGGGCATCATGTTTGTAAAGCAAGACACTCTCCTCCGTCGGGCCCCAGCAGATACTACCCACATCACTGTTTAGGCAATATTAATCCCAAAACCAAAAATGTAATATATTGCAGCTTACCAATCCTCAGATGTGGTGGCTGAATTAGGTTTTTTCTTTTATGCCTTTTACGCTCAGTGTTCACCTGGTCATTTGGCCAGTAACACACTTCCTGTATTAGATTGCCTACAATCTGAATAAAGGAGCAGAGGGGCACCTTTGGACAGCAGTATTATTAATATGGGGGAAGGGGAGTGTTAGATGAACTAGCAGATTTAGATACACAAACAAACTGAAGCCAAATTGAGAAAAGGATTTTACATAAATAAAAACTGATCATTGTAAAAACCCCTATCACTGGTAAATGGTTTGTTTCAACACTCTTAACGGATACATTTGCAGGACAACTTGGTCTGTTAAAAAAAGAACAGACTGGCCAAATCACCAGGTGAAACATTACACCATATCAGAAAGAACAAGGACATCAGTTACATGGAATGTTGACTTGAGTCAAAGTGACAGGGTTTCGTACATTGGCACAAAAGGTACAACGTCAATGCTCAGATAATACTGACTAAACAAAAAAAATCTTAAAAGCTTGATAGGGGATACTGGAGCAATCAAGGGTAGTGACCCACCATTTTCAGTGTAGAGCCTCATAATTTTAAAAATATTTCTGGAATCAGAAAATATCTAGGATGAATTCCCAAAACAAAGAGTAAACAGGTAATGGTGCAGAATAAAAGGAAGGAAGAGAGAGTACGGGTTCCCACCTGGGGAAGTGACTGGGGGATATAGAGTGCATACCTAAATTAGCAAAGGTAGGTAAAGGAGAAGGAAAGAGACAAAAAAACAACCATACCACTATCTCAGATTCGTCACATGCACAAACATGCAAGTAATTGCTGCTGTAGGTATCCCCTGATTGGAGACCAATGCGAAAAGACACTAGGGTTGGTCTGAAAGAAGGAGATTAGGCTCTATGACATTTGCTTGTACTTGGAGAAGCATTTGTATTTTTCCCAATAGTACAATTTTTGTTTTGGTGAGAAATCTTGTGTCTGAGGGCCACTGTCATCTCGGATGTCATTCTCTCGTGGGAACTATTGTCTTACTGTTGTTGGGTTTTGGCTTTTCCAGGAACTAGGAATATGAGGCTGGTGCATTTAATAGGTGAATCACAATAGTTTCTTGTGGAAATACAAAGTTTTTTATAAGGAGTCAAGTCTCTGAGAAAATGTTGAGGTTTAGGAAGGGAATGGAAGAATTAAAAAATACACATATGGAGATATACAATTATCACCTCCATTGAAGATAGATTAAATATGAACATGCTATAGATTATTAAGCCAAATATATGTATATGAGGAGGTGATAATTGTTTTGGGGTATCTCCCCATATGTGTATTTTTTAATTCAGGCATATGTCTGATATGTGCCTAATTTTATTATGTTTGAATAAAATACATACAATTTTTATTACGATTTATGTGTGGTCCAATGTGGTGCCTATAAAGTCCGCTTTTTTGGAGGTTTTTTGGTTCTATTTTGTGAACATCAACTATGCAATCTCTGTGCAAGAAATTCCACGTGTCCTGGGACAGGAGAACTCACAGAAGGAAATTAAGCAGCCCAGATTCCCAGTTTTTAGCCCTACCATTTAGTCTGTTTTTCACACTCCAAGTGTTCACACCTATTGGCACCTGTGCTATCTTTAATACAGTTCCAGGGCATTCCCATTGTGAGGTGCCTGGATGATCTGCTATTGAAGGGACAGACAGTGCAAATACTGACAATGTAATGCACACAGCCTAGACTTAAGGCTGATTGGCACCTGAACCTTCAGATGTCAGTGCTGGAACCAACACATCGTTTGGAATGTCTGACATCATAGTCACAGTTTGAAGAGTTTTTCATCCCCAAGAAAAACCTTTTCCACTCTGCTCCCAACTTTGTCCAACTCTGGATCTGAACTAGAGTACTGGGCTTTATTTTAGCTTCCTTTGAGTCCGTTAGTTTGCTCTGTTCCATGTCAGATGCCTACAATGGAAAACTCTATTGTGGTGAGACAGATCAGTTATGTCTCTAGACAAATGACTCGTCCAATACCGAAGACCAGGTTATCTCTGGCCTGGTGACTGAGGAATCAAGCTCTGGAGTTGGAGAATTACTTCCTCCTGCTGTCTTGGATGATCTTAATCAACATTTGGGAGCTCTGAGCAATTTGGTTGTCCTGCAACACTGAACACCCTGACTGGGGTGGTAGTAATCTGATCAGGGCACAGACGGACACTGCCATAGCAGCAGCATTGAGCAATCATCAGGGAGGAACCAGAGGTCCTGCTGTGGAAATAAAGGTAGGAATGGTTGTAGCTTGGGCAGAACTACACATTCCAACCTTGTCCACTGTACACATTCCAAGTGTGGACAGTTGGCGGGCTATCACACCCAGCAGCACCAGGGGAATGGGCCCTACACCCAGGAGTGTTTCAAGGCCTCCAGGTTTAACAACAAATGGGACCAGTTTGTTAACAGCTACACAGATCATCTGGCAGAAGTAGTGGATGCTCTGATGACTGTGGGATCAGTACAGCATGATATATCCCTTTTTTTTTTGCTGAAACTCCATTCTCATCTATTCAGCAGGATCAAAATGGAAGGTATTCCAGTGACCCTCCAAACTGATCTAGGAGGATGTAATCCAACCTGATCAAACTTCTGACAAACACCCAGTGGGCTCTTCCAGATCAACCTGCTGTACCAAGTCAACTTCCTGTCCAGAGACTGGTTTACCATGGTACTTCTCAGTTTCTGGCATTATTAGCATGACTGTTGAAGCCCAGATCTTGAGAGACAGGGATCACTCCAATTCAGTAATTCACATGCTATTGAAAGCTGGGAAGTATACCTTTCACAAGGTCTACCATCACATATGGAAGACTTAATTCATCTGGTGAGAAGAGAGAAAATTTTACCCCAGGAAATACTCTTTGGAGAAATCTTAACTTTTCTGCAATGAGACAATCAAGGGGCAAATCTCAGTCCTTACAGTCTTATTTCAAAGACTGATAACCTTCCATTTCTTGGCAAAGACATTTGTATAGGGCAGTGTTTCTCAACCTTTTTTCGGTCAAGGCACCCTTTAAAATTATGGACAGTCCCGAGGCACCCCTTTAACCTCTTGCCGACCGCGCATAGCCGAATGACGGCTTCACCGCGGCCGGCCAGTTCTGAGTGGACGTCATATGACGTCCTCCCAGAACGCACTCTCCTGCGCGCCCCAGGGGGCGCGCACCCGGCGATCTCCGTGATCGCTGTGTCCTACGGACACAGCTGATCACGTGATCACGTGATGTAGTGAAAGGCCGATCCCACCGTCCAATGACACGCTGATCACAGGGAAATGCAAGTGCCGGTTCTCGGCTGCACTTTCCTCACGCTGTCAGATCGTGAGGAAAGTACTGCCGAGAACCGGCAGTTGTCAGAGCGGGGATCGGCACCGATCATCAGGGCACTGATGATCAGTGCCCTGATGATCGGTGCCCAGCAGTGACACCCGCAAGTTCCGCCCAGCAGTGCGCCCACTAGCCCCGCCCACCTGTGCCCAGCAGTGCCCCCACCTGTGCCCAGCAGTGCCCCCACCTGTGCCCAGCAGTGCACCCACCTGTGCCACTCTGCAGTGCCACCTACCTGTGCCCAGAAGTGCCACCTACATGTGCCCAGCAGTGCCACCCACCTGTGCCCACCCACCTGTGCCCACCAGTGCCACCCACCTGTGCCCACCAGTGCCACCCACCTGTGCCCACCCACCAGTGCTGCCCACCAGTGCCACCCACCAGTGCAGCCCAGCAGTGCTGCCAGTCAGTGCCACCAGTCAGTGCCCAGGGGTTGTGCCAGTCAGTGCCCAGAAGTGATGCCAGTCAGTGCCGTCTATCAGTACCCATCATCAGTGTCACCTATCAGTGCCGCCTATCAGTGCTGCATATCAGTGCCGCCTATCCGTGCCACCTCATTAGTACTGCCTATCAGTGCCCTTTAGTGCTGCCTATCAGTGCCGCCTATCAGTGCCCATCAGTGCCGCCTCATCAACGCAAATCAGTGAAGGAGAAAAAATACCTGTTTGAAAATTTTTATAAAAGAAACAAATAAACTTTTTTTTTTTTTCAAATTTTTTGCACTTTTTTTAATTTATAGCGCAAAAAGTAAAGCGCCCAGTGGCGATTAAATACCACCAAAAGAAAGCTCTATTTGTGAGAAAAAAATGATCAAAATTTCATATGGGTACAATGTTGCATGACCGCGCAATTGTCAATCAAAGTGCGGCAGCGCTGAAAGCTGAAAATTGGCCTGGTAAGGAAGGGGGTATAAGTGCCTGGTAGGCAAGTAGTTAAATTATGGACAGTCCTGAGGCACCCCATTCTAAAATGACACCCTCTAGACTGTCCATAATTTTGAAAGGGCATCCCATTCTAAAATGTGAAAAACTATTCTAATAGTTTTATATATCACAGCAATATACACACATGTAGAACACCCAACATTAGAGGTGATTTATTCTTCCAAAGCAAATACTCTTTTGAATGCTGGTACTGACTAGTATTACAATGTTTCTCTTCTCCCTCAGTTTTTCTCCATCGCTGAGCTAATGTGACCCCAGCACTGGGGAGGGTCAAACTAGGATGCTGTGCAGGCAGCCAACATCCTCCTTATCAACTGATGATGTCATTGGATGTCAGGATGCCGGCGGCTAGAAGGTCATAATGATGCACAATGAAAACCTGTAACTAAAAGTCAGGCTTGTTCCACCCACTGGCTTGTATACAAGTTTTGGGCAATTGTTAGACATTTTGCCAAGGCACCCCTGGAGAAACCTCAAGGCACCCCATGGTGCCTGGGCACCCTGATTGAGAAAGGCTGGTATAGAGTATCTCTTAAAAGCTCTTCCTGTACAACTGCCAATGATTCCGTGGAATTTGAATATGGTTCTCTTGGATCAATAAAGATCGCCTTTTTTACCCTATTCAAGATATTCCCCTTCCTACTCTCACCCACAGGCTTATGTTTCCTTGTTGCCATCACCCCTGTGCCAGGTGTGTGTCTGAGCATGCAGCCTTTTCCTGTTCAGAAAAAAAAAATCCTTATCTGGTCTTAACCAAGGCTAAGGTTTTTTTGACCTGTAACCATAACCAGGTTATTTCATCTCTCTGGCTTCAGTGCATCAAAAGGGTTTGTTCTGTGCAGGTTTACCTTTCTGCCACTGCTTACATTAGAAAACTTGACTTTTTTTTGTCATTCCTGATCGTCTGCATACAAGCTTTCATGTCAAGGTGCAGGCTGTTATGTCTGTAAGTGCTTCTTGGGGCTTTTTGGCATCAATCAACTGTTTCCCAGATTTGCAAGTCTGCCACTTAGTCATCTTTTCACACATTTTCTAACTTGTACCATGTGGATGTTTAGGCCTTATATGATGCCATCTTCAGGTGTAAGGCCCCTCAGGCAGCTCTTTGAGTTACAGGTTGCCTCATATTATTTTCATTATGTGGGCCTATTAGTGTTTACTGTTGCCTTACCCTCAGTTAGACTACTATTGGACAAACTAATTGTCTTAGAATAACGGACTCTTGTGTTCCTTAATGAACGATAAAGAAAACAAGATTTTTGTACTTGCAATGAAATATGTTCCATGGAGTTCATTAAGGGACACCGATCCTAATGCAGGCCATAGAGGAAGAAGAAGAAGATGATGAAGAGGAAGAAGAAGATGATGAAGAGGAAGAAGAAAAAGAAGATGATGATGAAGAGGAAGAAGAAGAAGAAGATGATGATGAAGAGGAAGAAGAAGATGATGAAGAGGAAGAAGAAGATGATGAAGAGGAAGAAGAAGAAGATGATGTAGAAGAAGAAGAGGATGATGAAGAAGACGAAGAGGATGATGAAGAAGAGGAGGAGGATGATGATGATGAAGAGGATGATGATGAAGAAGAAGAAGAGGATGATGATGATGATGAAGAAAAGGAGGATGATGATGAAGAAGAAGAGGATGATGAAGAGGAAGAAGAAGATGATGAAGAGGAAGAAGAAGAAGATGATGAAGAGGAAGAAGAAGATGATGAAGAAGAAGAAGATGAGGAAGAGGAAGAAAAAGAAGATGATGAAGAGGAAGAAGAAGATGATGATGAAGAGGAAGAAGATGATGATGAAGAGGAAGAAGATGAAGAGGAAGAAGAAGAAGAAGATGATGAAGAGGAAGAAGAAGATGATGAAGAGGAAGAAGATGATGAAGAGGAAGATGATGAAGAAGTAGAAGAAGAAGAAGAGGATGATGAAGAAGACGAAGAGGATGATGAAGAAGACGAAGAGGATGATGATGATGAAGAAGAGGATGATGATAAAAAAGAGGATGATGAAGAAGAGGATGATGATGATGAAGAAGAGGATGATGATGATGAAGAAGAAGAGGATGATGATGAAGAAGAAGAAGGATGAAAATAAGAGGAATTCCAGTTCAGCAAAAAGTGTCCCTGCAGAGAGCTCTGCTATTTCTTTGACAGTTCCTTGACATTTATAGTGGTTGCAACAATGTATCCATTTGTTTCCGAATAAAAACATATGTATCCGAAATGGATACAAATAGATACAATGTTGCAACCGCTGTAAATGTCAAAGAACTGTCAAAGAAATAGCAGAGCTCTCTGCAGGGACACTTTTTGCCGGCTGTAGACAGGATGAAAATCGGCCGATTTTTTTTTTACCATTGCTGGTAACGTCGGCCGCTTGAACGACCGATTTTTCGTTTTTTAAAAGAAAAATCGGCCGTTTTTCTCCCCGTCTATGGCCTGCATAAGCCTCTATGCTTGTACTCTATACTTAATACTGTTTTTCTACAGAACTGAAGCCTGGCCAATGGATTTTTGTTTGCCAATGTCCAATTCTTCCTATAGGCAGTATAACACAGTTGTCAGAATAAATGAATCCTGTCTCCCTTAAAATGGAACTGTTATCTCTTCTCCCCTTATTCATAAGTGTAGTCAAAATAAAGTCACAAAGATCAGCAAAAGGGACATGACTTACTAGTAGTGCACTGTGTCCTTTATGCTGCTGGCTCCTGGTTTCCTTGAAAATCTTCCTCCATCTACCCTACCTTACCGCCATAATCTTCTGGTGCCTTGGGGGTTAATAGAACTAAGAGAACTGACATTTGCGCTCTTCAGGAGTGCCCAACAATGTGTGCTCGCTCCACCTAGCTCCTGTATGGACAATGGGTGGATGATTGAAGGGTCCACCCCCACCATTCATAGATCAAGTTTCATTCATAGAAGCTTTTAGTACCAGTTTCTATGAATGGAGGAGCTGGGCAGACAGGGTGGGAATAATTGGACACTCTTGATGTGTGCAAATGACAGCTCTCTCAATTCTGTTCACCTCCACTGCCTTGCAAGATTATATCAGTGGTGGTAGGGGGGAAAGATGGAAGAGTATTTCAAGGAAGCCAGGAGCACAAGGAACACAACACAAAAGTAGGCCACGTCTCTTCTGTTAATTTTTGTGGTTTTTATTTTTACTACACCTAGGCATTAATAAAATCGCCAAATACATCTAATTATTCTTGCTTGCCTCATTTCTTTCAGTCTTCCCATATTCTAATGCTCCCTTCCACCTCCTCAAAACCTGTGCCACAATTTTAAAAGTAGACCTTGCCGGGGCCTCTTTCTTCTTCTGTGTATTCTGTTCTGGCCCACTGATCACAAAATCTCGCACTTGCTATATAAGATTTGGCGCAGTTGTCTTTGGGGGGGGGGGGGGGGAAATAAACCCTTTCATGAAATTTTGCAAGAACTCACATTGTACATACCAGTTCTCCCCTGAGGGCATGGTTCATGTAGGCTTTCCAGGGGACAGCTGGAAGACACTGGCTACATCACTATTGCCAGGGTGTTCAGTTAATTAAAATGTAAGTTCACTAAAGAATCTTTTAGTTTAAATTTGCATGGAATGTGTTGATCAATGGTTTTTAGGTTTGGAGAGGGATCACTTTAATGAACTCCAACAAACAGATTTTACAGTAAATACAAAAATCCTGCATTGTATTACCTCCATGTTAAATAAAATGAATACAGAAAATAGCAACACAGCAGAAGTATTCTTGAGCTGCGCTGGAAATCTCTGAGGATGATGCATCATGAATGCAGTCAACTCAGCACAATGTTACCTCCTGCCCTACCATGAGCTGTGTGCTTGGCTCAGAGTCTGCTGAGATTACAAAGCTAATGTCTGCCGCTCAGTGACTTTGTCATGCACATTGATTTCATATTATACTGTTGTTGTTATCACGTATTCATGAACAAGCTGCATTTTCTTTTAGAGTCCCAGGAGAAGCACTGCTTTCTCTCTGCTCTGAAGATGCTGAATGGGCAACTGTTTGCTTGGCATTGCACAGCCTTATCCAATAACATTTTTTTTTAAATGTCATCTTACATCTATCTTCTTTTAAATAAAGAAACTTATATTAATCATTTACAGCTACTGATTTATGTTCGAAAGGTGACATGACAAAAGATGTCTTATTAAGACACAAACATTTGTTTGTGTCTTTCTTCAGTAATTATTCAGTATTCAGTAAGTCACATTCTGAATACCCAATTCTTAGATTACAGGGGTGTTGAAATTTTTTTTAAAAACTACTTGTCCAGGGACTAAATTGGGGTTTCAATCTACTTGTCCCTTATTACAATCTATTTGTCCAGATAAAAAAAAATTAAATTTGAACCAAAACTGTATTTAAATCTGACGTGCTTTTAGGAATGTCTGGGGGTATTAAAAACAAAAGGAGATGTATGGCGACTTAAACGTTTAACCACTTCTTGTCCAGACATTTTTACCCCCTTCCTGTCCAGGGCAATTTTCAGCTTTCAGCGCTATCACACTTTAAATGACAATTGCGCGGTCATGCAACACTCTACCCATATAAATTTTTTACCATTTTTTTTAGACAGATAAAGCTTTATTTTGGTGGTGTTTATTTACCACTGGGATTTAATTTTTTTTGCTATTTAAATGAAAAAGTCCAGAAATTTTGAAAAAATATTTTTTCTTGTTTTTCTTATAAAATTTAGCAAATAAATAATATTTCATCATAAATATTGGGCAAAATGTATCCCGTTATCTTTTTAGTAAAAAAAAAATAACCCAAATTAGTTTATAACCAAAAATTATTTTTTACATTTTTTTTTACATTTTTTTTTTTTTTTTTATATTATTATTTGTTTTTTTTTGTTTTTTTACATACTGTCACCCTAGCTGTTGTGAATAGCCTTGTACCATGTGACCTTTGTGATCATTCACAGATATCACACGTAGTAAGCAATGATGTCAGAAGTGACATCTTGCTTACTACTCTGCATGTGAGCACTGATTGGCCAATCGGTGATCACATGATCTGGACCTCGCAAAGAGGTCCCGTCCAATGATCGGTGTTCCACTGTGTCCGGAGGGAGCGCGCACAAGCAGGGAGCGGGGAGGCCGTTTATAAACGGCCACCCGACCCTGCACTACCACTGGGAGGTGGTTAATATTTTGAACATTGCGCTGTTTATCTCCTCCTCCCCTCCCTGCCTGTCTCCAGCACTGCACCAGGGGATTAGCAGGGAGGGGGGAGACCTTGCAGTGTAATGAGCACTGATTGGGTGCTTGTCAGGAAAGGGGAGTGTCGGGCTTATCCTTATTACACCCCCCCCCCAAACATTATATATTTTCTAAAAGCAGACACCCTAGAGAATAAAATAGTGGTAATGCTAATTTTTAATGTTGCACGATATTGCCGCAAAAGTTCAGTAAAAAATACAATTAAATTAATTTCAGAGCACAAAAAAACAATAAATTACCCTATTTTTTGGGTAAAATATAAAAGATGAAGTTGCAGCGTGTAAATATATATCCAACATGTCAAACCTTAAATTTACGCACACTTGTGAAATGGTGACGAATTTCAGTACCCTATATTTTCTATAGGCGACACTTTTAATGCCCCTTATAGGTCACTAGTTTAGTGTTACGGAGGAGCTCCTGTGCTAGAATTATTGCTCTCATTCTGGCGTGCACGGCGATATGTAAAGTGTATCGCAATCTACGGTTTCATGCGTAGGCACCCCAGCGTGGGTTTTTATGTTTGTATGTGCATATATGTAGGAGTGGGGCTCACATTTTTTTTTTGAAGGGATGGTATATGCTTGGCTGTAACTTTAACTTTTTACAGTTTGAAAAAACATTTCTTTTTTACTTTTTTTTTTTCATCATATTGGGGACAAAAAGTCCCCTATGTGTTGATTTTTGGTGACAGGTTCTCTTTGAGACATCCGTGGTCTAAAAGACCCCTAATGTCTTTCCGTACTACACGGAATGTAATGCACTGCATTACATTCTTTCCCGGCCTTGATGGGACTCGGAAGTGACATCATAACATCACTTCTGGGTCAGGACAAGAAGGGGAGAGGAGTGGACGTGTCAGCTCTCCTCCCTCCCCTCTAGCCAACAGCAATGAACCAGTCTTGGGCCTGCAGATGGGCAAGCGGAGCCCAGGATACAGTGGGTGGGGGGAGATTCACATGGGGGGGCAGAGGCTGGCACTGTGGGCTGCGTGAAAGCAATCAGGAGGCAGCGCTGTTGCCTGAATGCTTTCACTTAACAAGTGAGCCCTTCTGCCCTCCCGCAGCAGGGCTAAGGGTTAAAAAAAAACTACCCTTTTCACTGGCGCATTAATGATTCTTTATTGACCACTCAGGTTACCTGCCAACAAATAGAATTTTTCTTATGCACATACTTTCCGGAAAACTCAGTATCTGTCTCTTCAGCAGTGCCCCTGTGGGAGGCACATGAAGCCATGGTGCGGGGTCATGTTATTATACAGCTGGCGGTGGTTCGGAAGCGGGAGCGCCGACGTTTGGAGCTTCATTCTCTACTGGCCTCTGCGGATGCTTGTTGTAAGTCATTTCCATCCGCAGCCCATAAATGCGCGCGAGACACTCTGGTGGCAGAGTTGGACCTACTTGCCTCTTCGGAGGCGAAACGGGCCCTGCGTTGGACTAAACACAAATTTTATTCCTGTGCTAATAAGCTGGGTCCGATGCTGGCCAGGAAACTCAATTCTGTGGGGAAACCCCATAAATCGATCCGATTGTGACTTCCCGTGGGTGACTGTACTTTCAATCCCCAGCAGATTGTCTCCTGTTTAGCAGACTTCCTTTTGCGCCTTTACGCTAAACCAGATCCTTTCCCTGTAGTCAGGCAGAGGAATTCTTCCAAGATCTCCGACTTCCTGGTTTATCCGTATTTCTGAGATTGTGGATTTGGGTTTTTCATGAGCTGTAAGCCATAATCATCACAATTAGGACAAATCACGGCTTGAACTATCTTGCTTTGCATGTAGTGAGTCTATCTCATATATTAGTTTCACCTTTTAAGTTGCATTACTGAAATAAATGAACTTTTGCACGATATTCTAAGTTTTCGAGTTTCACCTGTATTCTTTCTTGGATTCAAGCCTTGTATTCTTTCCCTTCGGCTTCCGTTAAGTACACTGGGTATTTCTCAGATCCCTTTCCTATTTGGCGAGGGACGAGACAGGGCTGCTCCCTGTCCCCGGAACTCTTTGTCCTGGTGCTTGAGCCGCTGGCTTTGGCGCTCTAGACCGATTGTAATGTATCAGGGGTTCCATACACTGAACTGGAGTTCAAGTTGAACCTTTTTGCGGACGATGCCCTCTTAACTCTCACTAATCCCCTGATGACGCTTCCAAATTTGCAACAGGTTCTTGGGCATTTCTCCTTGATTTCGGGTCTCCGTGTTAATTTGGATAAGACTGTCGCTCTCAATATTACTTTGGCCTCAGATTTGGTTTCACGCCTACAGTCCCATTTCCCTTACAAATTGGCTTTCTCTTCCCTTGAATACCTAGGCATTTGCTTGACCCCCACCTATGACTCATTGTTGCTGCAAATTATTATCCATTGCTTCTCTCGGTGTCCTCTCTTATGCATTTTTTGCAATTTCCGCACCTGTCTTGGATGGGACGGGTTTATTCAGTGAAAATGACCATCTTGCTGAAATTGTTATACTATTTTCGCACCCTCCCAGTGCGTGTTCCTCCTCATTTTCTTCAGTTGATTCAGGGGAAGATTATGCGTTTTATCTGGGCCGATAAGCGCCCAAGAGTCTCCAGAACTACACTTTTTGTGCATAGATTCCAGGGTGGTCTTCGGGTGCCTAATGTAACTAAGTATTATCAAGCGAGCCAGATTGCCCCACTGTCTATGTTGCACGTTTCCTCAGACGCTCCTCTCTGGGTCCTGCTGGAACTACCTAATTGTGCCCCTATTGCAACATTGACGCTTCTATGGTTTCCCCCTGCTCTGCGCCCTATGGCACTGAGTCTGATTTTGCTCCATGGCTTACAAGTGTGGGGCTCAGTACGTTACTCCAGTGGCCCAATGTCACCTTTCTTGCCTTTGCTCCCAATTACTAACAACCCTCTCTTCCCACTGGGTTTAGATCAACCAAGGGCGTTTTCTTGGTAGGTGACCAATGGTTTTTTCGCAGGTGTGAAACTTTTTGACTTTTCGGTCCTTCCCTATCTGGAATTCGCTTCGGGAGTCACGGGATGTCTCTCCGGCGGAATTTTTTTGGTACCTTCAATTGCGGCATTGGCTGATCTCACTGCGGGGCACTTCTGCTTTTCCGTACCAGAAATCTGCCTTTGAACTGCTTTGCCAGCAGCGTCCGGGCGCCCCGGGTCTTATTTCCCTTCTTTATGCAGCTTTGAACAGACGCACGATGCATACTTCTCTTTCATCTGTTGTTCAGTGGGAGCGTAACCTGGGGGCAGTCGTGGATCTTGAGGACTGAAATAGGGCCTGGTCGCTTATAGCTAAATGTTCATTTAATACGACCACGCTGGAGGCGGCATACAAAGTATTGTTTTTTTGGTATTGGGTTCCGGCTCGTTTGGCCCAGGCAAACCTTGCCTGCAGTGATCAATGCTTTCGGGGTTGTGGCCATCGTGGTGATGTATTGCATATCTGGTTGTCATGCCTGAGACTGTTTTGTTTTTGGTCTTGTGTGTTTGTCCTCCTTTTCACCTTGTTCGATCTATCTCCGTACTCCGGGATGCTTGGTATGCTTTGCTTCATTGTCCCATACCGGGCCTTTTGGCTCATCAGCAGAAGTTGGCTTCCTATTTGTTTTTTTCGGCCACTAGAACAATTGCGCAGGCCTGGAAGAGCCTGTTTGTCCCTCTTCAGGGGGTGCGGGACCGTATGACCACTATGATGCTCAATGAACAGATGTCGAGTATCTGCAACAACTCCCAACGTAAATTCTTGAAAATATGGGAGCCGTGGTTGCAATATGCCTTTTCCACGCTCTCCCCGGCTAGTCTGGGGATGTGATGTTGTTCAGTATTGGAGTTCTTGGATCCCTGCTCTTGGTTTTGTTATCTTTTTTCTTTTGTACTCCTTCTTCCTTTTCTTTTTTTTTTGTTTGTTTTTGATGTGGCAGTGGATAGCTGCCTTTAGTTTGAGTTACTATCAGTGTTATACTAATGTTTTGTCATTTAAGTGCCATTGATAGCCCCTACATGGGTGCACCTTTTGCTCTGTTGGTGTTAGAGCACTGTTTTTTCTAATTTTTTTATGTGCAATTGATAGCCCCTGCATGGGCATGATTTGTTGCTACTGTGTTAAACTGTTTAAAATTTATAAAAAACATTGAAATACAAAAGTGCTCAATTATGAGACTTTAGCCACCTCAATACAGGGTACTTTTACCCTCTTCCTGCCCAGACCAATTTTCAGCTTTCAGTGCTCTCACACTTTGAATGATAATTACTCATGCAACACTGTACCCAAATTAAATTTTTGTCCTTTTTTCACACAAATAGAACTTTTCGTGGTATTTAATTAGCACTGGGTTTTTTATTTTTTGCGCTATAAATAAAAAAAAAAAAAGTTTGAAAAAAAAAACCTATTTTTTTTTCGTTTCTGTTATAAAATTTTGCAAATAAGTAATTTTTCTTCATAAATTGCTTTCTTCATAAATTGCTTTAGTAAAAATAATCCCAATCGGTGTGTATTATTTGGTCTGTGTGGAAGTTATAGAGTCTACAAGCTATGGTACCAATCATTGAAAATTGAACACATCTGATCAAACTTGATGTACTGACGGCCTATCTCATTTCTTGAGACACCAACAAGCCACGACAGTACAAATACCCCCCAAATGACCCCTTTTTAGAATGTAGACATGCCAAGGTATTTAGTAAGATGCATGGTGAGTTTTTTTGAACCTGTAATTTTTTTTCATACAATTCTTTGGAAAATGAAGAAAGTAAATACAATTTGTTTTTTTTTCACACACAATTGTTATATTAACAGGTTATTCCTCTCATACAGCATATGCATACTTGCAGATTCACCATAAAACACATTCTTCTGCTCCTCCTGAGTATGGGGATACCACATGTGTAAGACTTTTCCACAGCCTGGCCACATACAGAGGCCCAACATCTAAGTAGGACCTACAGGCGTTCTGGAGGCATAAATTACACATCTCATTTCTTGACTATCTGTCACATTTTTAAGGCCCTGGAGCACTAGGACAATAGAATTATTCACAAAATGACCTAATTTTTGAAAGAAAACACCCCAATGTATATTTTATGAGGCACAATGAGTCTTTTGAACATGTCATTTTTTTCAGAAAAATGTGTAAAGAAAATGAAAATGTATTTTTTTTGTACACGAAGTTGACCATTTATAAGATCTTTCTAACATGTAACATGTACATACCAAAAATTACACCACAAAATACATTCTGCTGCTATCTTCTGGGAGTGCTGCGCTGCTTGTACTCACCACTGTGCTACTGGTGGATGCCTGCTCCTCCTCAGATCTCCTAAACCTCTTTGTTTGGACTCTCTCCTCCTCAGAATCCGTTGCTGACCCACTAATTTCAACTGGCTCATACTCAGAATCTGAGTCTGACAGAGAGAGTTCCCCGCTACTCTCTTCTGTCATTCTCAGTATCTAAAAAGCCTCCTTGCTGGAGTATAATTTTTTAGACATGTTTATGCTGCACTGCTGATGTTGATTTTGATGTTCACTGGTACAGATGTGGATTTGACAATGATACAGAGTGACAGATGTTAGTCACTGGTACTGATGTAGAATTTACACTAGTACTGTGTGACAAATGTTGAGCACTGGTAAACTGTGATAGATGCGGATTTGACACTGCTAGGCCATGATAGATGTGGATCACTGGTACAGATATGAATTTTACACTGGTACACTGTGACAGATGTGGATCACTGGTACTGATGTTAAATTTACACTGGTACGTCGTGACAGATGTGGATCACTGGTACAGGTATGGATAACCACTGGTACATTGCAACAGATATTGATCACCAGTACAGATGTGGAATTTACACTGGTATAGATGTGGATTTTACGCTGGTATGCCATGACAGATGGTGGATCACTGGTACAGATGTGGATTTTATGCTGGTACACCATGACAGATGGGGATCACTGGTACAGATGTTAATTTTACACTGGTACACCATGACAGATGTGGATCACTGTTACAGATGTGGATTTTAGCTGGTATGCCATGACAGATGTGGATTTTATGCTGGTATGCCATGACAGATGTGGATTTTATGCTGGTATGCTGTGACAGATGTGGATCACTGGTATAGATGTGGATTTTATGCTGGTATGCCATGACAGATGTGGATCACTGGTACAGATGTGGATTTTATGCTGGTACGCTGTGACAGATGTGGATCACTGGTATAGATGTGGATTTTATGCTGGTATGCTGTGACAGAGGTGGATTTTATGCTGGTACGCTGTGACAGATGTGGATCACTGGTACGTCGTGACAGATTTGGATCACTGGTGCAGATGTGGAATTTATACTGGTATGCCGTGACAGATGTGGATCACTGGTACAGATGTGGATGACCACTGGTACGCCATGACAGATGTGGACCACTGGTACGCCATGACAGATGTGGATCACTGGTACAGATGTGGATGGCCACTGGTACGCCATGACAGATGTGGATCACTGGCACGCCGTGACAGATGCAGATGACCACTGGTACACCGTGACAGATGCGGATCACTGGTACTGTGTGACAGATGCGGATCACTGGTGCATTGACAGCTGTGTGGGGGACACTATGGGGTGATGTGTGTGTGTTTTTCACAGATCAGCTCTGCTTCTCCTCACTAGCAGGCTCAGTGTGAGGAGAGGCGGAGCCGATCAACAGGCTGGTGGCTTTGTAGACATCACGGACACAGCCATCATGTGATCAGAAGGGCCAATCAGAGAGCCGTCCAGGGACCACAGTTCAGACGTTCAGGAATGTCCACTCAGAACGGCAAAGATCCCACCTGGCCGTTTATGTGCAGTGGGAAGGTGCTCTCAAATATGATGTCAAATACTTTTAAATTTTAAATTGTTTATTTGTTACAAATTTAAAAAAAAATGGGCAGCTCATTCACAGTACACCATCAGTCTCCAAGCGAGGTTTTAACTGATTATTGGAGTAGTCATCTACTCTATTTTAACTGAATAAACTTCTCTTCAGCAGTAGATCTTTAGTCCATCTGTACCTCCTGTATCTTTATTAGACTCCACTGCCTGACATTACAATTGAAGTTACTATTTGTTCTCTTTAGTAAGAGATTATTGAATCTCAAGTTGCAGCGGTTGTGTTGTCCTGGGGAAGCCCTGACTGGGCAAAACATGTTGGGACTATCTATCAACGCACCACCGCAAAAAATGAAGACAAGAAGACCATATTTACTCACAATATTGGTTTTTAATCTATAATGTTTTTAATTTGTAACATATAAACAATTCTTACATTTTAACAGTATTTTACATCATATTTGTGTGCACCTTTAAAGTCCCATAAATATGCAATTTTGAAAAAGAATTCTTTCATTTGGGGATGCGGTGCATGAAAAACTCCATATCAATAGTCCAGATTATTATTAGAAAGCCATGTGCTGACAGAAGGAGACAGTAGATCAAGCAGAGTTGATAACAGTATAGGAGATTTACTGAAATTGGAGAGTGCAAAAGTTGGTGCAGCTCTGCCTCGAAACCAATCAGCTTTCAAGTTTTATTGTCAAAGCTTAATTGAACAAGCTGAAGTTAGAAGCTGATTGGCTACCATGTACAGCTGCACCAAATTCTGAGTGCTCCAGTTTTAGTAAATCAACCCCAGTGTGTTACTGCTCCATTGTTTTCCAATAAACAGGCTAAAGATGTGCTCTTGACTAAGTTGAGTTGCTTCTGTCCCAGGGTCAAAGGGCCTTGTTATGCTTTTGATAGGGTTGTTGGCATTACAAAGAGTAGGTACACAGAAATAGAGTTTTTGGCAGGGTAAACAGTTCCTATATTGTATATGTACTGTATTTCAGCTGTGTGTATAGCTGCTTGTCCGGAGTTTTATATTGTTGAATGACTATAACATTTGTGGACTTGTGGATTTTGTTGTAGAAATCCTATTCTGGGGAGAACACAGCCAGTGTCATTGCCCGCTCATGTGCTGCCACAGCCCTCTCTCTGCTGGTCCCAGTGCTTGTTGTATCTTTTAAGGAGAAGGTGGAGGAAATTCTTAGCATCCTGACTGCCAGATTACCTGGAAGGCCAGAAGCAGATGAGTCGCAGTCTCTCCAAGTTCACATGGGATTGGCACTGGGAATGTACATCTCTCGTTTATGTGAAGAGAAAGTCAGGTATATTATTTCTATGCTCGTTTTCTACTACTACACTACCTTTGCACAGTGAACACTGACTTTTGGGGTTTTGTGAAGAAGAAAGAATGGGTGTCAGGTATAGTATTCTATACCTGTAGTATCACAGCCATGATAATGCAAAGTAAGCCAGTTAGTAAGCCATAAATATCTTTGTGTAGTATTTGTATGTTATTACATACAACATAAAATCATACACAGATTTTTATTTTAATAAATTGATTCAACAAAATGTTCCAACTGAATCTGGTAAAATTTTAGTTTCAATAATGAGATTTAACAGCTAATACCGGTCATAGATGGTTGGAACCCTGGCTGGTCCAGCAGGGAGCAGTCGAGATTTGAACCATCTATGGGCAGGCTCTACCCAATTTTGTCAATTGTTGTATAACTTGTATACAAACAGCTTGTCTGATTCTTCATGCAAATATTGCTAGCGGTTATAGCCGCTGGCAATAATCACTGTCTTCTCCTGACAGGGAAAGCCCCCCCCCCCCCCCACCAGGAGAATACAATAGCTTTGCGGGAGGGATTCCCCCATCAACACTGACTGTTGATGGGGTATCGAACGATTTTCTTTCCTGCACCCTGTGGTTGCAGGATGGAAAATTGCATCATCAATGGCTGGCTTAATATAAATTAAAAATTGAACTGCGTAGCTTGGAAATTATTCTTTGCAATGATATGTTATCATTACACTGAAAGTAGATACCAGGTGCTGATTAAAAAAAAAATATTTGCTACCATTCAAAGGCACAAACCGTAGTAAAAAGTGAACAGTCACCATAGATTCATACATGTCTTATAAAAACATTAAAATTGTGTTAGTATCATTAGGTTACATATCATTAGAGCAAATCAGTTTTGTTGAATCTTCTTATGTGTTTCTGTTAATGGTCATCGAGATATTATGTGCTTCTGTTTGTTTTTTGCAGTGACACTTCTGGTCAGCAAATGAACTTAATAATCATGAAATCTTTGGATGCTTTGGAAAGCTGCTGTTTTGATGCCAGCCTGGACTATAAGTACGTATTGTGTTCATTAGATTCATTAGATTTATTTCACTGATTGTAAAGTATCGGATATAATGCACTGACCAACGGAGTATTGGTTTTATGTTGACAGACAACATGGAAACATTATTATTTATATGAATTGCATATTATAATCAAAGTAAAACAGAAGTGTGAACTGTTCAAAGATGATACATGTGCACAAACGTTGATATTATTAGCATTTGATAATGGGCACAATAAGGTTCCAGATGCTACTTGTATGTTAACTGTCCTCTGTTTTATGGCACTGCCACAAAGGGTCCTGTGCAAATACCTTGAAATTAAAAATTTGCATCATTAAAAGCAGCTCTTCCCCTCAGACAGTGCTAAGGCCTTGCTATTGGTTTCTTGCACACTGATCACCGTCACTTTTGGGAGGCAAGACCAAGTACCCCCATACTCACCTCATTCCCCGTTTTACCTGCACTGTCAAAGTCCTCTTCTAGTGCCTACTATTTGATGTCAGAAGGGAGCAGTTTAGAAGTCTTGAGCAGTACACAGGTCCATTTTACATGATTTGAAAGCATCAATTAGCATATTTAATAGCTTTTAACTATAATTGTAGTGTTATAAATGTGACTTGTACTTTAGAATTTCAAATATAGATATTGCGATATTTTTTATTCTCTACTGGTTTACCAAGATTATTAGGTCTCTAAATTTTGTAAAGTGCTGTAAAACTGTTAGCACTATATAAATCCTGTACAATAATAATAATAATTGTATATCACCTGAATGTTCTTTAATTATTATTTAAGGCAGACAGTGTGAATGGACTGTGCTGAATGTTTTCCCTGACAGAAGTGGAAGTATAATTTTAGAATGCATGTGTATACATTTCTGATGTTTGTTATAAATATGTGCTGAATGTGTTCCAAGACCATTAGCCCATGACAATTCAGGGATAATAAAGGAAATAGTCTCAGATTTTTTCTAAATAAGTTAGTTGACATACATATATTTGAGAATATTTCATCTCTCCAAGAGCTTTCTGTTGGTGTAGTCAGTGTAGTTATCGACTGTTGGTTTCAGTAATGATACAGTTTGGAAGATCCTTTACAGTGCCTTGAAAAAGTATTCATACCCCTTGAAATTTTCCACATTTTGTCATGTTACACTCAAAAACATAAATGTATTTTATTGGGATTTTATGTGATAGACCAACACAAAGTGGAACATAATTGTGAAGTGGAAGTAAAATGATAAATGGTTTTCAAAATTTTTTGCAAAATAAATAAATTTTTTACAAATAAATATCTGAAAAGTGCGGCATGCAAGTATTCATACCCCTTGAAATTTTCCACATTTTGTCACATTTCAACTAAAAATGTAAATGTATTTTATTGGGATTTTATGAGAGAGACCAACACAAAGTGGAACATAATTGTGAAATGGAAGGAAAATGAGAAATATTTTTCAAAATGTTTTACAAATATCTGAAAAGTGTAGTGTACATTTGTATTCAGCCCTCTTTACTCTGATACTTCTAACTAAAATCTAGTGGAACCAATTGCCTTCAGAAGTCACCTGATTAGTAAATAGAGTCTACCTGTGTGTAATTTTAATCTCATTATACATACAGCTGTACTGTAAATACCTCAGAGGTTTGTAAGAGGACATTAATGAACAAACAGCATCATGAAGGCCAAGGGACATAGCAGACAGGTCAGAGATAAAATTTGGTTTTCTACATTTTTTACAAATATCTAAAAAGTGTGTTGTGCATTTGTATTCAGTCAGTACTCTGTAGATCCACCTCTCGCTGCATTTACAGCTGTAAGTCTTTTTGGGTATGTCTCTACCAGCTCTGCACATCTTTGAGTTACATTTTTTCCCATTCTTCTTTGCAAAATAGCTCAAGTTCTGTCAGATTGTATGGAGAGAGTCTGTGAACAGCAATTTTCAAATCTTGCCACAGATTTTCAATTGGATTTACGTCTGGATTTTGACTGGGCCATTCTAACACATGAATATGCTTTGATCTAAACCATTCCATTGTAGCTCTAGCTGTATGTTGTCCTGCTGGAAGGTTAAGCTCCACCCCATTCTTAAGTCTTTTGCTGACTCTAAACAGGTTTTCTTCTAAGATTGCCCTGTATTTGGCTCCATCCATTTTCCCTGTCCCTGCCGAAGAAAAGCATCCCCACAACATGATGCTGCCACCACCATGTTTCACGGTGGGTATGGTGTGTTCAGGGTGATGTGCAGTGTTAATTTTCCGCCACACATACCGTTTTGCTTTTAGGCCAAAAAGTGTGATTTTGGTCTCATCTCTCCAGAGCACCTTCTTCCACATGTTTGCTGTGTCCCTCCCATGGCTTCTTGCAAACTGGACTTCTAATGGCTTTCTTTTAACAATGGCTTTCTTCTTGCCACTCTTCCATAGAGGTCAGATTTGTGGAGTGCACGACTAACAGTTGTCCTGTAGACAGATTGTCCCACCTGAGATGTGGATCTCTGCTGCTCCTCCAGAGTTACCAAGGGCCTCTTGGCTACTTCTTTGAGTAATGTTCTCCTTGCCCAGTCTGTCAGGTTATGTGGACAGCCATGTCTTGGTAGGTTTGCAGTTGTGCTATACTCTTTCCATTTTCATATGATGGATTGAACAGTGCTCTATGGGATGTTCAAAGCTTGACATTTGTTTAAAACTTAACCCTGCTTTAAACTTCTCCACAACTTTATCCCTGACCTGTATGGTGTGTTCCTTGGCCTTCATGATGCTATTTGTTCACTAATGTTCTCTAACAAACTTCTGAGAGCTTCACAGAACAGCTGTTTTTATACTGAGATTAAATTACAGACAGGTGGACTCTATTTACTAATTATGTGGCTTTTGAAGGCAGTTGGTTTCACTAGATTTTATTTAGGGATATGAGAGTAAAGAGGACTGAATACAAATGCACGCCACACTTTTCAGATATTTATTTGTAAAATAATTTTGAAAACCATTTATCATTTTCCTTCCACTTCACAATTATATACCACTTTGTGTTGGTGTATCACATAAAATCCCAATAAAAAACAATTACGTTTTTGGTTGTAACATGACAAAATGTGGAAACGTTCAAGGGATATTAGTACCTTTTCAAGGCTCTGTATATTGGTTTTTGCTTTATTAGAGGACATAATGTTTTCTTGTAAATGTATACATCTCTTTTGCTGCCAATTTTTCACCATTCTTTCTCTATTAGGCTCGACTGTACTGCCCTCTTCTGGTCATTTCTTAAATGGCTGCATTAAATTAGTTTCTTTGTTCACTGCCTGGTTTCCTATATAACCACTCTTTCTGTATTTCTGTAGTAATTATATATGCTTCGCACATGGCTTCATCTCTTGTTCAATTTAAATTAAATAAATAAATATATCTATATACATACATACATACACACACACACACACTATATTGCCAGAAGTATTGGGACACCCCTCCAAATCATTGGATTCAGGTGTTCCAATCACCTGCATGGCCACAGGGATATAAAATCAAACACCTAGGCATGCAGACTACTTCTACAAACATTTGTGAAAGAATGGGTCGCTCTCAGGAGATCTGTGAATTCAGGTGTGGTACCATGATAGGTTGTCACCTGTGCAATAAGTCCATCCATTAAATTTCTTTGATACTGAATGTTACACGGTCAACTGTTAGTGGTATTATAACAACTCAGCCATGAAGTGGTAGGCTGCCCAAAATGACAGAGTGGAGTCAGCACATGCCGAAGCGCACAGTGCACAGAAGTCATCAACTGCCTGCAGAGTCAATAGCTAAAGACTCCCAAACTTCGTGTGGACTTCAGATTAGCACAACAGTGTGTAGAGAGCTTCAGAAATGGGTTTCCATGGCTGAGCAGTTGCATCCAAGCCTTACATCACCAAGTGCAATGCAAAGTGTCGGATATAGTGGTGTAAAGCCACAGGACTCTAGAACAGTGGATACATGTTCTCTGGAGTGACAAGTTTATGTGCGTGTAAAGTTTAAATATATATCTCAAAAAAATTAAAGGAACACTTTGAAAACACATCAGATCTCATGCTGGATATCTATACTGATATGGACTGGGTAATGTGTTAGGAATGCAAGGATGCCCCATCGTTTGACCGAAATGAAAATTTCCAACCTATAGAGGACTGAATTCAAAGACACCCTGCAAATCAAAGTGAGAAAATGATGCAGCAGGCTAGTCCATTTTGTTGAAAATTTCTTTCAGAAACTCAAAATGGTACTCAGTAGTTTGTGTGCTTGTATGCATGCCTGACAATGTCGGGGCGTGCTCCTAATGAGACAACAGATGGTGTCCTGGGGTATTTCCTACCAGATGAAAAGCACATGGCGCCACTGACAGACCTGCCAATTCTTGTGCCAGACAGTGGGCACAGGGCCCAATAGAGGATGTGGGGCCCTCAGGCCACCCTCATGAAGTCTGTTTCTGATTGGTCAGAGACATTCACACCAGGGGCCTGCTGGTGATCATTTTGTAGGGCTCTGGCAGTGCTCATCCTGTTCCTCCTTGCACAATGGAGCAGATACCGATCCTGCTGATGGGTTAAGGACCTTCTACGGCCCTATCCAGCTCTTCTAGAGCGACTGCCTATCTCCTCCATGCTCTTGAGACTGTGCTGGGAGACACAGGAAACCTGGCAATGGCACGTATTGATGTGCCATCCTGGAGGAGTTGGACTGGCTGTGCAACCTCTGTAGGGTTCAGGTATCACCTCATGCTACCAATAGTGACACTGACCCCAGCCAAATGCAAAACTAGTGAAAAACAGTAAAAAAAGATGAGTAGGGAAAAAAATGTCAGTGACCTCCACCTGTAAAACCATTCCTATTTGGGGATCATCTCATTATTGCCCATCTAATTCACCTGTTGTTAATTTCCTGAACACCAAAGCAGCTGAAACTGATTAACAACCCCCTCTGCTACTTAACTGACCAGATCAATATCCCAGGAGTTTAATTGACTTGATGCTATAATCTAATTAAAAAGCATTCCTTTAATTTTTTGGAGCAGTGTATATACACATACACAGTACTGTGCAAACATTTTAGACCGGTGTGATGAAATGCTGTAAAGTAAGAATTCTTTCAAAAATATATATTTGAATTGTTTATATTTATCAATTAAGAAAAGTAAACAGAAGAATAATTTAAATCAAATCAATATTTGGTGTAACTACTCTTTGGCTTCAAACCAGCATCAACACTTGCATAGTTTGTACACTTGCACAAAGTAAGGGATTGTGTAAGATTACAGTCAGGCGTATGATTAACCAATTATACCAAGCTAATGGTTAGTGTTAATGATCATCAGTTGTATATGTAGGTTGAAACATGGTCATTAACTGAAACAGAAACAGCTGTGTAGTTGGTTTAAAACTGGGTGAGGAATAGCCAAACTCTGCTACTAAGGTGAGGTTGTGGAAGACCGTTTCATGTCACAGATTATACACTATGGCAAGACTGAGCACAGCAACAGGACACAAGGTAGTTATACTGCATCAGCAAGCTCTCCGAGGCATTTTAAAGCAGATTGGGGTTTCAAGGGGTGCCGTTAAAGCTCTTTTGAAGAAGCAAAAAGGAACCGACAGCACTGAGGACTTAAATTTATTCTGCAGCAGGACAATGACCCCAGACATACGTCCAATGTTACGAAGAACTACAATCAGGTCCATAAATATTGGGACATTGACACAATTCTAACATTTTTGGCTCTATACACCACCACAATGGATTTGAAATGAAACGAACAATATGTGCTTTAACTGCAGACTGTCAGCTTTAATTTGAGGGTATTTACATCCAAATCAGGTGAACGGTGTAGGAATTACAACAGTTTGCATAAGTGCCTCCCACTTGTTAAGGGACCAAAAGTAATGGGACAATTGGCTTCTCAGCTGTTCCATGGGCAGGTGTGTGTTAGTGTCAGGAATGGACTTGCCAATAGTGGTGGGACTCACCTGCCTTGTGGGCTGCAGTACCAGGGCTGGCCAGCGGGTGCTCTCAACAACCAGAGGTTCACTTCGGCAATTAGCCATCACCTGGGGCTGATTGCAGGTGGTGTATTTAAGGGATGGCCAGACCTGCAGTCTGTGCCTTGGTGTGTTTTTCCATGGGCCCCTGTATCTTGTAACCTGCATTCCTGTTTCTGCCTGACTTGTTGCCGACCCTGCCTGATCCTGACCTCTGCTGACTTCTCCTGTTTGATCCCTGGCTTGTGACCCTGACCATTCTCTGCCTGACCCTCTGTACCTACCTGTCCGTTAGTTGCTGTACCCGGCTCGTGACCTGACTACTCTCCGCCTGCTCCTCCTGTACCTACCTGCCCGATAGTTATCGACCCGGCCTGCCTGACTACGTTGTGCTCTATATGTGTATGTACCTGTGTATCTATATCAGTTTAGGTTTGGGTTTGTTTCACCTTGTTGTATGTATTTGTGTTAGCTTGGGGTTTGGTGCACTGCGTTTATGTTTGTATTGTTAGTCTTAATAAATTGTCTTATTTATACCATATCTGAAGCTTGCGGTTCCCTGTGTCAGTCCACACACTTCTGGTCACACCCGCATCCCTGACAGTTAGTCCCTCATTATCCCAATTACAATGAGCAGATAAAAGGTCCAGAGTTCATTTCAAGTGTGCTATTTGCATTTGGAATCTGTTGCTGTCAACTCTCAAGATGAGATCCAAAGAGCTGTCACTATCAGTGAAGCAAGCCATCATTAGGCTGAAAAAAACAAAACAAACCCATCAGAGAGATAGCAAAAATATTAGGCGTGGCCAAAACAACTGTTTGGAACATTCTTAAAAAGAAGGAACGCATCGGTGAGCTCAGCAACACCAAAAGACCCGGAAGACCATGGAAAACAACTGTGGTGGATGACCGAAGAATTCTTTCCCTGGTGAAGAAAACACCCTTCACAACAGTTGGCCAGATCAAGAACACTCTCCAGGAGGTAGGTGTATGTGTGTCAAAGTCAACAATCAAGAGATGACTTCACCAGAGTGAATACAGAGGGTTCACCACAAGATGTAAACCATTGGTGAGCCTCAAAAACAGGAAGGCCAGATTAGAGTTTGCCAAACGACATCTAAAAAAGCCTTCACAGTTCTGGAACAACATCCTATGGACAGATGAGACCAAGATCAACTTGTACCAGAGTGATGGGAAGAGAAGAGTATGGAGAAGGAAAGGAACTGCTCATGATCCTAAGCATACCACCTCATCAGTGAAGCATGGTGGTGGTAGTGTCATGGCGTGGGCATGTATGGCTGCCAATGGAACTGGTACTCTTGTATTTATTGATGATGTGACTGCTGACAAAAGCAGCAGGATGAATTCTGAAGTGTTTTGGGCAATATTATCTGCTCATATTCAGCCAAATGCTTCAGAACTCATTGGACGCCGCTTCACAGTGCAGATGGACAATGACCCAAAGCATACTGCAAAAGCAACCAAAGAGTTTTTTAAGGGAAAGAAGTGGAATGTTATGCAATGGCCAAGTCAATCACCTGACCTGAATCCGATTGAGCATGCATTTCACTTGCTGAAGACAAAACTGAAGGGAAAATGCCCCAAGAACAAGCAGGAACTGAAGACAGTTGCAGTAGAGGCCTGGCAGATAATCACCAGGGATGAAACCCAGCGTCTGGTGATGTCTATGCGTTTCAGACTTCAGGCTGTAATTGACTGCAAAGGATTTGCAACTAAGTATTAAAAAGTGAAAGTTTGATTTATGATTATTATTCTGTCCCATTACTTTTAGTCCCTTAACAAGTGGGAGGCACATATGCAAACTGTGGTAATTCCTACACCGTTCACCTGATTTGGATGTAAATACCCTCAAATTAAAGCTGACAGTCTGCATTTAAAGCACATCTTGTTCGTTTCATTTCAAATCCATTGTGGTGGTGTATAGAGCCAAAAATGTTAGAATTGTGTTGATGTCCCAATATTTATGGACCCCTGACTGTATCTTCAGTGAAAAGAACAAGGAGTCCTGGAAGAGATGTTTGGCTCCCACAGGACCCTGGTCTCAACATCATCTCAACATCGAGTCTGTCTGGGATTTCATGAAGAGAGAGAAGGATTTGAGGCAGCCTACATCTACTGAAGATCTGTGGTTAGCTCTCCAAGATGTTTGGAATGACCTACCTGCCAAGTTTTTTTAAAAACTGTGTGCAAATGTACCTACAAGAATTGCTGCTGTTTTGAAGGCAAAGGGTGGTCACACCAAATATTGATTTGATTTGGATGTCTCTTCTCTTCATTTGCTTTCAATTTTTTAATTGATAAAAATAAACTATTAACACTTCTATTTCTGAAAGCATTCCTACTTTACAGCATTCTGTCACACCTGCCTAAAACTTTGGTACATGTGTTTGTGTGTGTGTGATGCATAAATTAAATCTGTCATGTCCTTTCCTCCTCTTTTGAAAGCTTGTTGTTTGACTTCAGTTACTGTATACTTGCTCAGTATCTTTACCAGAGGCAGCCAAGCAACTAGCAATTTCAGAAGTATATTCTCTTATGATGTTTGTACTGTAAATTGTGCATCTTTCAACAGCATTGGCTGCATTCTTGGAGTGGGCCTCGTTCTTTGCTTCATGAGTCAGAGCAGCCAGACAGACAATCGTGTCCATGTCTCAGCCACACTCCGTAAGATGTATGAATGTCTGGGGAACAGTGGTGACCAAAGCCGAACTGTACAAGAGGTATGACACTATCACTGTGATACAGAAGTTTAACTCTGGCCATCAGATGTGTTAAAGCTACAGTGCAGTCAGATTTGTAAATAAAGCCCTATGATGCATACAGTGCAGGGAACACAGCCTACCTATCTGGTTAGTACTTTTTCATCTAGGCATTGTTGTAGAGCATTAATCCACCGTGCTCTCCTTTGTGTGCAATCTAGTGATCTGAGGACATTTGCCTGTGATGTAGAAGAAAAGATTCCCAAACAAGGACTTTGGAATCCTTGTTTCACCTTGCTTTGCTTCAGTGTTACACCTCTGGCAAATATACAGTAAATGGCCAATGTTTTGTAAACCAAATCCAAAGTGTATTTCCCAGACTAAGCAGATTTTGTAAGGTATCTAATTTGCAACGGGAGCAATATGTTCTGTTTTCTGAAGAGAACCTCATGTGCCAAATTAAATAGCTTGATTATTGTTCTAATTTCTAAAAGTGTTGTGTCTTTCACACTAAAATATCAAAAGTTATGTATGTCATATCTATAGTAGATAACCTACTGAAAAGTACACCAGATGCAAGTTGGGAGTTACAGAGGAAGTCATTGATCTTACCTGTTTATGTATATGGTCACATTTCAGCTTGAGCTATTGAGCTGTGTAAAAAAAAAAGCATCCTTTTACCAGAGGAGTTATTGGAAATAAGGGGAGGCCTATATTAATTCACACAAACATACAGTATTTACCTGGCAGGAAAAAAAGAAAAATATTTTAAAGCTGACCATAGTATCTATAGAAAATATGTACAAATCACTACACTTTCTATTTGAGCGGTATTCAGGTCGTTTCTAACTGGATTGGTTCACTCAGCAGTGGCCATATCCTCAGATCATATATTGTTAGAGTAATATTGCATGAATTGCTGTTCTGTCTACCACTGGGTCACACCTCCCTCCCCACAGTCCACATTAAAGCTGGGTACACATGGATTGAAATTTGACCGGTTCAGAAGGGAGTGGCCAAATATTGTGTGCAGCCCTCCCTGTTAGACATAAGTCAATTGTTCGATCAGTTTCTGTAGAACAAGACATATGGAAAATCAGACTGCAGGAAAATCTTATTCGGTCATATATGCAAAAATCTATTTTTGTTTTTTTTTTTTTGTTTTTTTGTTCAGCCAGCTTTTCATTTGTCCAGCTCTTGTGAACCACTTTAAGTATAGCTTCATTTACTGTGCTCCACTATTGCTTAGGTTTCCCCCAACTGTCAGTGCAAACTTTGCAACATTCCCATTATGAGTGGTTGCATTTTTGGCAGTACTTTCCCCTTAAACCTGTCCTTCATCAACACTCTTTGTTCCCCATGTCTGCAGCCTTTGTTTCCAGGGTCTACAATCTCTATTCCAATAGGCCTCACCACCTTTGTTTGCATTATGATATGCACTGCTCCAGGATCACATTCTGTGTAAACATAAAGTATGCAATCTCGTGATGACACTTTACAGGGCATGTTTGAGGATGGTGACAACAGTAGACCATACCTGTGTAATGTGCTGGAGCACAATTGAGAAAAGGGGGCAAAGGGTTGTCACGGTATAGCAGGAAGTACCTATTTCTAGGTCTGTTTTAATGAAAGCTGAAGACTTAAAACTATGGAATGGACTTTTTAAATAGCAATAACGTGAAAGATTTTAGTGATTGTGTTTACATATGATCTAATATTCTAGGTGCTGTCATACTCTGTTGCCTGTGTCTCAGTGTCAGCTTTTAGTGCTGGAATTGTTAGTGCTGACGAAGCTGAGGAACACTTGAATAAACTAAGAACACTGACTGAACAGAACCAGCAGGTTTGTTTACACCCTGTGTATTTGATTATATATCTGGGTAAACATGTAATCCTATTTAGTATTTTATAGATATAGGTTTGTTTGTATTGCAGATTTTATAGATTTTTATTTTTAAGAGTATCTTAAAATCTTATCTGTAACCTATAAACTCCTTCAGACACCTGGTTTAGCTCTTTCACTGGGAGCTATTGTTCATGGCTTGTCGGTATGTGGTCATGGGAAGGCAGAGGACCTGAACAACCGTTTGCTACCTGCCTGGATTAAGATCCTACTTGCAGAGGTAAGTACTAGTTTTCTTCTCTGTATACTTAAAAATCATGGTAAATAATTGTCCACACAAGCTTCCTCTTGTCTTTCAGGGTTGTCCAACTATGCAACGATTAGCTGCACTTAATGGACTTGTGGCATTGGTAGGCTCTGAATCTGCACTCATTCAAGTAAGTAATCAAAGTTGGTCAACAAACTTAAGCAGGTCAGTTCGCTGAATTGTGGAAATGTACAAAGGAAAAATGTGTGTGAAAAAAGCAGCATAAATGCATTTGTTCAAACTGATGGTCACTGATGGGCGGCGCTGACTGACGGCACTGATGGGTGGCACTGCTGGGCACTGATGGCTGGCACTGGTGGGAGTCACTGCTGGGCAGCACTGCAGGGCACTGATCATCAGTGCCCTGATGATCAGTGCAGATCTCTGTGACAGCTGCCGGTTATCGGCCATACTTTCCTCACGCTGTAACAGTTTGAGGAAAGTGCTGCCGTTAACCAGCAACTGTATTTACTCTGTGATCTGCTGTGTCATTGGACACAGATGATCACGTGGTAAAAGGCTGCTGTGATTGGCCTTTTACCTCATTATGTGATCAGCTGTGATCACTGAGATCGCTGGGTGCGTGCCCCTGGAGGCGTGCAGGAGGGTGCATTCTGGGAGGACGTCATATGATGCCCTCCCAGAACTGGGTAACCGCGCTGTAGCCGTCATTCTAAGTGCATTCTATGCATTAAGGTAAAAAACCGTCTGTGCCAGGGAATCCCCCCTCCCCTTTATTCTTATCTGAGTCCAATCCGATCAGCGATGTGCACAAAAGCAACGGCTCTTGCTGTTGCCACTCTCCGAACTGAACCATTGGCTCCCACTGCTGTCAACCAAATGCTATAATGGGGGGGGGGGGGGCAAACCGCTCACTCTGTGTCAATAGACTCACACGGGGTGGCTCAAGAGTGAGCCCACACAGGTGTCCCCATGAAGGCTCTCGCCGAAGAGGAAAAGCCTGAAGCTTTGGCGGGGGACCCCAGAAGAGGATGATTGAGGCTGCTCTTTGCAAAACCATTGCACAGAGCAGGTAAGTATACCATGTTTGTTATTTAATTTTAAAAAAATTAAGGTTTCATTGTACTTTAGACATAGAATATGTGGTATATAATACACACAGTGTGTTATATGTGAAAAAATTGTGCAAACTAAATGAATATTTTATTTACAGAGATACATATTTGAAGCAATCTTGTACCTAAAGTTGAACGCTAGGCAAATTTTAAAACAAAAATTTTTAGCACTCTGTAATCAAGAAGCCAGTCATTTCATATGCTGACAGGAAGCATGAATGGGCTCAAATTGCACCGCACACATATGCATGTGAATCGAACAGGAACATGTTGCGCATTCCTGTAAAATTCATAGTGTGAAGTGGGGCTTATCACTTTCAAAGGATGTTTTTAGCTTTGTGTGTGCACTGTTAGGTTGCTTTGCATCATCACATGTTTCATAAGCAGCAGTCATGCATTTCATAGTCCTATTCCACCAATCAGTCAGTCATTTCTGCCTCCTTTGCTTCATAATCCTCTATAAACTTCCTGGAAGGCTTAACTGTACATTTGGGACTAGCAGATATGTTTCCCTGTTGCAAATCAGCTTCATCTTAGGAAAGAAAAGGCTGCTCAATTTATGACTTTACTGGATGAATCAATTCTTATTCAGATATGTTGTACAAATATGAGCAGTGTAACTATATGTGTGCAATAACAGGTTATATAGAAAACCAGGTGCTTGTGCACAGCACAAATCAAACACAGTCTATCACAATACAGAAATTCCAGCAGCACCGATAATTAAAACACAGTTCTTCCACATGCAAGTTCAATACACAAACAAATGTATATAGCATACATCTTTACCGACTGCAGAAAGATTTTCTGCAATCAGAGCCAGGACACAAGGGGTGGGAAGGAAGGTGGGCTGACCTGGGTGTGATGGAATCATGTGAGGTGGGGGGCGCCGCATGGAGAGTTCCGAACTACAAGCTGAAAGGAGTAGTGATGGCAGCATCACTACTCCTGTTAGCTTAGTGGTGAAGGAGACAAACTAGATATGGAGAGGAGGAGAGAGCTGGGAGGACATGCAGGTTGTGCTCTGTCTTCCCTCCCGCTCCTCCTCATGGCACTGCAGTGCTTCTGGATCGGGACTACCAGATCTCCAGTGTGCAGTGTTTTTTATCCACCCTGATCTCCTCCCAACAAAGAATGTGGGTAGAGGACAGGTAAGCAAACACTGCACAGTGGAGATCTGACAGCCATTGGTATCTTTAGTGTGGTGCCCCGAATTTGTGATCCTATAGCCCTGTATCAGCCAATGTTTGTGCCCTCCAGCTGGAGGAGAGGGAGAGGATTTTTGCTGACACAATGCTCATATATTTTGGGTGGGGTGCCTTTTGGCATCTTCACCCTGGGCGCTAGATGACGTTGTCCTGGCACTGGCTGCAATTGAGTGAAATAAGACACATAATTATGTAGCAGCAGACTAATCTGATCCCCAGTTGCTTCTAAGCAGATCTCAGAGTCTTTAATACAGCATATGCTCACACAAGACCATGTGCTTACTGAGGCCCAGTTATAAATGAAAAACTTCTTACTGTTGTTCTTCAAATGCCACTTTATCTACTGACATACCTCCATAAACCCAATATGGTCATCTACTGCCATGGCACCATCCACAGGCAGCTTAACAGAAATTGAATTCCAATGCAATTTTTCTTCAGATAATGCAGTACAGAGGATGGCTTTTTTTCCAGTTTTATGAAGTGCAAGAAGTCACTTCAAATAACGCAGACTTATACAGTTCAATACAACACAAAAAATACATTTAGGCGGAACAGAACACAGAGCATTGTTACATGCAGCAGATGGTATACCTTAGCTTATATGAACTATTTGTCTAGAATATTTGGGAGGTTAACCAGAAGAGGTTACCACAAACACTGTAGTTACATTGCCGACTTTCCAGTCACTGTTAGTTTATAGTGTGGTTCTTCAATATAGTTCTATTTAATGTACCCTGAAAGTTATTGTTTTCTGACTCTCTCATACTACAGCTGAAATCTGAAGCTATCCAGTCATCCTTGTTCCAAAGCAAACTTAATGAAGTCATCAAAACAATTACACAGGTAAGAAAGCTTTATTGTGGTGTTACGTTGTTGTATGTTATACCCTCAGAGATTGGTTTTGTCATATATACTGTATATATATTATATATAATATATGTATATAATTATAAAATTCAAACAATGCAAAATTATAAAAATGTAAACAAGGTAAAACAGTTTGAAATAAGGTCTACAGAGACAAACACTTCAAGACAAAACACATAGAGAGTTATCCATAGTCACTGAAGCTGGCAGTCTAAAGGAACTAATTTTGGGCAAGCAAATGTGTGCCCATTCGTGGAAGGGTTGATTAACAGTGTGTTTTGGCTTCTCCATGATTCTCAAAACTTTGGCATACATTAGTGCCCTGATGGACAATATTTAAGCTGGGTAGGTTTTTTTTTTTTTTTGGTCAGATCCAGAGGAGAATCTGCTCTTGGACTGCTGACTGAAGAAATAGAAGGCAGAGATAGAGCTAATTGTGGACTATGGGTAGGGGGTCATATATGAACTGGAATGCAGGTTTCGAAGACAATTGGTTTATACTCCAGGTCACAGGAGGATTGGACACTGACCTCTCCCATTACCATCATCAGCATCCTTAGAAGGATGAATGTCTTTCTTAGCTATGCAAATTACAAGACATACATTTGATGGGTGGATTCTTCAGTCAACAGCTGCTATTTGATTTAGATCAATTTCGCTAGATGTTAAGTCTCTTCAATGTTGCTATCAATTGCAGTTTTTTTTTCCAATTTCTGGAATGTCCACTTGGTTCTGGGTCCTTCATTATAGTGTCTTTCAGTTTTACTCTGGTCTTTCATTGTGCCATGCTTTCTGGGTCCATAACCTTGAAAAATGCATTGCTTGACCCCGTCTCTGAAAACTCTGTTCCCTATTGTGCAGATCAGGCACAATATTAGGAGTTTCCTCCGATGTATTAGTTTCTAGGGTGGATTGTGTGGAACTCACCTTGGCAGTGCTCAGTTTTTGTACCGAGTCCCTTGTTCCCATCTGCAGTGGCATGAAAAGGGTTGAGCTGGGTGGAGTGTCGTGTATGTGCTCTGCACCCTCTTTTCCACCAGTGAGCAAAGAGGAAGAATCTCCCCGTTGCTGTCTCTACCTTCTAGAGACACAAGTTCACTACCTGGTTCAAAGCTGCAGTGACACTTAGTTATCTTCAGCCATGCCCAGTCAGTCCTCAGCTTCCTCTGGAGCTTTCCAGCTGCCCAGGTACCATAAGTAATTTGAAACCCAGCCTCCAACGTTGAGACTGTTTTTTGCTTTCTCCACTGTGCAGTATTTGCTTAACTGTCTCCTACGCACATTCTTTGTTGGGAGGAGATCAGGGTGGATAAAAAAAACCAGCTGTGAGTCCTGTTTTCCTCTTTCAGCAGTTTAGGCGTCAGTTCTTGCTTCTTAGCCCTTTCTTTGCTCGTTAGTAGGGTTTACTTTAGCAGTAGATGTATTCTTCTACATCATGGTAGATTTCATGTCCAAACTTACTCAACTGGCTGCCTAACTACAATCGCAAAGGTCACAAGTTCTATGCCATGTCCTCCCCACCCATTCTTGTGGCTAAAACAGACTTGTCCTCCTTGATGGCTGCTGCTAGTAGGTCAGTTGCTGACCCTTCTTCAACTCATCCCTGGGCAAGGAAGCTTCCCCAGAGATTTTGCAAGGGGAGCTTGTCTCCTCTCCAATGCATACAGTACACTCTACTTAGAAGCTGGAAGATCATCATGTTTTTATGTACCAGCTTGGTTTTAAACCTTGGCTTTTACAAGCCAGTTAAGTCTGAAAATTTTTCTTGTACTACCTGCTGTTTGATGATTTTCTTTAAAAGGATTTCAAACACCCTAAAACTGTTCTCTTCCTTTATTCTCTTGCTAAAGATTTTGTAAAGAAGTGGTCTACACTTCTAAGGGTAGACCACCTGATATCTCACTTGAACAAAGCAATAACTGTTCTGGTGGAGGATACCCCTTCATTCAAGAACCCCATAAATATAGCTGGAGTCCCTATCTCAAGCAATGTTTATGCTTATGGGTTTAACCCTGCACTCAGTCCTGGCAAGGTTCTATCCCTGCGGTCTCAAACCCCTGCTGATTGGTCAGAATCCTTCCGATAGTATTTGGTTGGTGGATCGTGTGGACCAGATTTTTTTTTCATTGAGATATATATAACACAAAGTTGATGTTAGTTGCTTGCTTTTATGCATCAGCTGCATGTCTGTGCACATTGGGCAGAAAACACTTCTTTGCAGCTTTGGTGGACTAGTTAATCAAGAATGTTACTGGGGATAAGAACACTCATGTCCTGCAGGCTGAGAAGGGTGTGCATAAGCAGTATAAGTCTACACCATCCTCTTCTTCCAAGGGGACCAAGCCTGGCGAGAAGCCTTCCTTAGCATGAAGGTGTGGCTTCTGACTGTTGCAGACACCTGGAAGTCCTGCCCTGCATCTCCAATGCCTTGGTGCATCTTAAATTGAGTTCCCTGCCCCTTACTCATTTTCTAGCTTCTGGGGTTTCTGCAACATCTTGCAGACCATCAACAGGTTCTATCTGGCTTTCTGGTGTCTGCCCCAATTCCTGCCCTGAATCAGTTACAGGGTATTTACTCACGCCTTTTCATGATTCCAAAATCCAAAGTGAGGATTCACCCCATCTTGGACCTCAAGGATCTGAATCTGTTTATTTATTTTGCAGCTGGTGTCCACATGGTTAGATTTTACTTCTGTGCACCAGGGGCACTTCATGGGCTTGATGGATATGAATGGTGCACATCTTCACGTGCTCATCTTTTATGCGCACTAGCGCTGCCTGTTGTTCACTGTGCGGCCCTCGCATTACCAATTTTTGGCTCTCCTATTGGACTTTATTCTGGCCTGGCTCTCCTGTTATCTTGGGGAATAGTGGTGTTAGGCTTTCTGGAGGAATTTCTTTTGAGAGGACAGTTGTTGTGGGTCTTGGAGAGCAACCTGTCAAGTTACATTTCAGGCAGTACATTGGTTGGATCCCAAACCTGCAGAAGTCGTCATCTTTGCTGAATCATTGGCTAGAGTATTTAGGTCTGATTCTGAATACATACTGGACTCGAGTGTCTGCTTCTGGATGAGAGTCTTGGGTCTGATGGTAGCTTCCTTTGAAGCTGTGCAATTTCAACCCCAGGATCTGAAGCCTAACATTTTGTGCATGTGAGACAAATTAGCCCTGCCAGACCACCTAGATCTGCTGTCAAAGGGGATGATCTTCAATTCTGCTTCTCAGAAACTGGCTTTAATAGAATGGCTGTTGAAGCTTAAATTTTGAGAGAACCTTATATTGAGAGTTTTTGACTCTCAGTACCATCAAGGGGCTAGGTCTCTGCCCTAGCTTATCCTATGTCAGAAACCACTGGTATCCCTCTCTCTGATTAAGACCTTCATTCTGTGGGTCTTCACCTAAAAATTCAATTTGGTTCTTTTACTGCTACAAAGTTTTCCATTTTGACCATATCAGAGATGTTCCTCTTTCTGCACTGACCTACAAGATGGCTTTCATTGTGGCCATCACCTTTGCCAGACATGTTTTTGAACTGATGGTCTTTGAGTAAACCATGCCTAAGCTATGAACTTTTCAAAATTGTGGGTTAAATTCACATATTCTGAGAGAAGCTAGACAAGGCTAATAATCACTATGTACTGTGAGCATCTGGACAGAGCAGACAATCTTCATGTGCTGTGAGGAGGTGGTTAGGATTAAAGGTAAGGTTAGAGAAAAATATGGAACTCCTAAAAATTGTTCTTGGAGCCCAGGTCAGATTTACAGCAGCTGTTAGAGGTAGCTGTTAACAAGATGAATATACCACTGTATGAACATAAAATCACTTTGTTCCCACAGATAATTACCTTTTCTGGAGTGATTGGCCTGCAAACCAATGCTGCCTGGATTCTGGGCCACCTTCACTTATCCAGCCTTTCCTCATCCCAGAGCAGAACATCTGGTGAGCAAAGCATTTGCTAGTTGAAGCTTACAATGACTGTCCTAAACTATAATCCATCCATTTTTTAAGCCTTGTTTAATTTCATTTAGCACATACTTTTTATAATTTCACATATTTTGATATGACATAACAAACTAAAACTGCATTTGTTCCCTAATTTTTTTAAAGGTGCTTTTAAAGCCTAAGTTTAGAGCATATTTTTTTATCAGCACAAGGGATGGAACCTGCATTTGATGTAAAATGACCCTTATGCTGATGGCTGTTTAGTTGAAACTTGAAGTGTTCTGCCCCCCACACCCTCCCCCCCCATACCCTGGCAGCGATAATCTTTTTGTGTTGTGAGGGTTAATACGAGAGTTACTACTACAGCTTCTTTGATTGGAAGAAATTATTATTACTATACAGGATTTATATAGTGGCAATAGTTAGCACAAAGCTTTTCAAAATGGAGGGAGACAGTACAGTTACAGTAAAATTCAATACAAGGGGAATCAGGGGGCTCTGATTGTTATAGCTTACATTCAAAAAGATTTCAACTAGGATAGCCAGCACAAGCACAAGGAGCCCATTGAAGTGTTACTAAACCCAGGATCCTGCATTCACTCTATCTGGTCTTCCACAGTACACAGAACATAGAACTGCAATTATTTTTGTAAATATAAACTGCTAAATACCTTTTTTCACCAGCAGGTAGAGCAGTTATGTGATTTCTATCAGTGTTTAGCAGAGCACTGGTTAAAGCTTGTAGGAGTTTTATTTCTGCTATCAGAGGATGCAGAACCCCTGACCTCTGTCTGGACAGCACTGATTGGCCCTGTACTGATCACATGCACTCTCCAAAGAAAAAACAAACCTCTTTAGCAATACACACCAAACTATGTATGTGCAGAGGGACTCCACCTGATATGTCTTATCAGGAGATAAGAGGGGGTACTGGAAGAAGGGGAGGATCAGAGAAGTCAGGATCACCCAGCATTTTACACAATGCGGAGGATTAACCCATTAGATTAGTGAGTATATCAAGCATGCTTTACTGCATACAAAGACTGATTTCACTGATGTGGGTTTAGTGACAGTTTAAATGTAAGAACTGTCCCTTGTGCTGATTTTTTTTTTTTTACCTATTCTTAGGCTTTAAAAAAAAATTACTCCTTGAATGCCCTACATTTGCTAAAAATGATGCTAAAATATACTAAAAACTTTAAACTTTGATCTGGACACAAAGGTTGTATTATACCTCTAGACTTGAAAACTGTTAAAGTGCAACTTCTGCAAAAAAAATTTTTGGTTGAAGTTTCACTTTAAAACTTAACTGTAGTGTAGCATGTTTAATATCTGCACACATTTCCACTTGAAAAGACAATTTAATTTTGATAATTGTATCATAGGATCATTCATATCTGCATTTTCTTTCATTCTCTTATAGTTCCTCCAGATTTCGGCTACTTGCCTGAAAGAAGCTTAATACGAGTTATCATAGATTTTCTCATTTCAGCTGGCAAGAAAGGTACAGTTCACTTCCGCTTTAACCTTTTTATTCCTACACCTCTTCCTATGTTAGCATAGAGCATTAGGTACCCAAAGTACCCGTGCCTCTCCTCTTAGCAGCAGGAAAGAGTTACAATGGATACAAATTATATTTTTGAAAAAGTGTTTTACTACCTTTCTAATATAATGTATGTATTTATTTATTTCAGTTAGTGCTAACCATTTACTCATTGCTTTACATATACAGTGCCTTGAAAAAGTATTCATACCTCTTGAAATTTTCCACATTTTGTCATGTTACAACCAAAAGCGTAAATGTATTTTATTGGGATTTTATGATGTGATAGACCAACACAAAGTGGCACATAATTGTGAATTGGAAGGAAAATGATAAATGGCTTTCAAAATATTTTACAAATATCTGAAGAGTGTGGCGTGCATTTGTATTCAGCCCTCCTGAGTCAGTACTTTGTAGAACCATTTTTCGCTGTAATTCCAGCTGCAAGTCTTTTTGGGGATGTCTCTACCAGCTTTTCACATCTAGAGAGTGACATTTTTGCCCATTCTACTTTGCAAAATAGCTCAAGTTCTGTCAGATTGGATGGAGAGCATCTGTAAACAGCAATTTTCAAGTCTTGTCACAGATTCTCAATTGGATTTAGGTTTGGACTTTGGGCTATTCTAACACATGAATATGCTTTGATCCAAACCATTCCATTGTAGCCCTGGCTGTATGTTTAGGGTCGTTGTCCTGCTGGAAGGTGAACCTCCACCCCAGTCTCAAGTCTTTTGCAGACTCTAACAGGTTTTCTTCTAAGATTGCCCAGTATTTGGCTCCATCCATCTTCCCATCAATCTAGATTGTAAGCTCCGAGGAGCAGGGCCCTCCTACCCCTCTTGTATTGAACTGTATTGTTGCTGTATTGTCTCCTATTATATTGTAAAGCGCTGAGCAAACTGTTGGCGCTATATAAAACCTGTATAATATAATAATAACCAGTTTCCCTGTCCCTGCTGAATACAAGCATCCCCACAACATGATGCTGCCACCACCATGTTTCACATACACTGTGGTCCCATGGTGGTTGGATGGACTTCTGCAGGATGTGGATGACGGCGGTATACCTGCAGGGATTCCAAAATACTTGATGGGCTTTCTAACCTTTTCACCATTGTAGTGTTTTTAATTGTGGCTAATTAAACCGTGATTTATATACTGCACTTAGAATGCGCCTCTCTCTTCCTTCCCTTTACGACTAATAGTTGTCCTGAGGACAGATTCTCCCAGCTGAGCTGTGGATCTCTGCAGCTCCTCCAGCGTTACCATGGGCCTCTTGGCTGCTCTGATTAATGCTCTCCTTGCCCGGCCTGTCAGTTTAGGTGGACGGCCATGTTTTCGTAGGTTTGCAGTTGTACCATACTCTTTCCATTTTCAGATGATGTATTGAACAGTGCTCCGTGAGATGTTCAAAGCTTGAGATATTTTTTATAACCTAACCCTGCTTTCATCTTTTCCACAACTTTATCCCTGACTTGTCTGGTGTGTTCCTTGGCCTTCATAATGCTGTTTGTTCATTAACGTTCTCTAATAAACCTCTGAGGGCTTCGCAGAACAGCTGTATTTATACTGAGATTAAATTACACACGGGTTGACTATATTTACTAATTAGGTGACTTCTGAAGGCAATTGGTTCCACTAGATTTTAGCCAGGGGTATCAGAGTAAAGGGGCCTGAATTTATTTGTAAAAAAATTTGAAAACCATTTATCATCTTCCTTCCACTTCACAATTATGTACCACTTTGTGTTGGTCTATCACATAAAATCCCAATAGAATATTTTTACATTTTTGGTTGTAACATAACAAAATGTGGAAAATTTCAAGGGGTATGAATACTTTTTTTTTAAGGTACTGTATATTGTACATTCACATCAGTCCCTGCCCTCAAGGAGCTTACAATGTCACTAACTCACATTCATACATACACATACTAGGGCCAAATTAGACAGGAGTCAATTAGCTTACTAACATGTCTTTTGGAGTTAGGGAGTAAATATCAGAGTACCTGAAGGAAACCCACACAGGAAAATGCAAATTGCAGACAGGTAGTGCCGTGGTTGGGATTCAAACTGGCAATCCTGGTGCTGCCAGATAGAAGTCTAACCAGTTAGTCACTCTGCTGCCCGTAATATAATACAGAAAGAAGTACCTTGGCCATACAGGGGGTGGGAAAAAACAAAAACGCTTAACAATGTATTAATATCACGGATCTGCTACTGCTTTCCATATCTTTCTGTAAATGTTCAATAAAGTTTATGGTCATGTCAGATGGGTGATTTATTAGCAGGGACTCTTCATTGTTTAAGGGATTTCATGCTTAGAAAATCATAGGTATTTTCTGTGGAAACTTGTTAATTTTACAGCTGAGTCGCTCAGCGTAACTGTCAGCTAAGACTCTCTGCAGTTTGTAGCAATGGTCTAATTGGTAGCAGCAACATATTACTTCTCAGCATGTAACCAACTAGCTACATAGAACTGTTAAATGGCAATGGTGATTAGGGATGAGCTCGGGCGTGTTTGTATTCTTTTCCGAATGCACATGAGCAAGCCTGCCAGGAAGCTGTCACTGTACTGGTCCAATCATAAGTGGCTGAAGCATGCCCCGCAGCCACACTTATTCACACCCCTTGTACATGTGCAGTTGCACGGCAGGATATGCCCCGGCTGCAGATGATTGGCCCCAGTACAGTGACAGGTTTGAACTAGGATCTGAACATGCCTGAGCTCACCACTGATTTGATCAGCAAGGAACCACTTCTACAAAATCATCCATTTGATATTGCCTTAACACTAGGGGACCAAGATGGCCATTATTTTTTACTTCATGCTCTTGAATTTGTTTAGCAGCATGTATGGGGGGGGGGGGGGGTATTATCATCCTGCAAAATAGGAATCTTTTTGTAATTCCCGGTTCTATAAAATAGCCTCATACTTTTTGGCTGTTATATAGATTTGGTCTTGTTCTATCGCAGTTTAAACACCTGATTCCAATGCCTTTTGAGTCCATGAAAAAGACAAATATGGCTGCTAGAAGCATGTAAAATGTTAGTATTGCATCATTCAGCAGTATTCCTGTCATTTTACAGCAGAACCAGTGAACTCTAAAATTTACATTTTATTTTCTTTACCTAATTGTGCAGTTTGTTGCCGAATCACAGTTATCACAAAGTTAAACTGTGTTTTTTTTATGGTGTATCATTTATTTTGTGTTTGTAAGTTGCAGTGTAAAAACTCCTTAGGTATGTGAGTACTCTTAATAATGATCAAAAAGCTTTGCATGTTTAAGCCACACACTTTGTTTTCCAGAATGTTTAAGTTGGCAGTGACGGAAGACAGTATGGTTTCCTTTTTGCCTGACCACAGTTTTCTAGCGGCACTTGATAAGTCACCGCAGGCATGCTCTAGGAGAAATGTTTCAAAGAGGACTAAAATGCTTAATTTCATTGCTCAGCATTAGTCTGTTCTGAATTTAAAGTTCCAGAGCACAGCCTTTCTTTTCTTTTTTCTTTTCTTTCCTCTCTCTTTCTTTCTTTCTTTCTTTCTTTCTTTCTTTCTTTTCCTTTTCTTTCTTTCTTTCTTTTTCTTTCTTTCCTTTTCCCCAGAGCACAGCCTTTCTTTTCTTTTCTTTTTTCTTTTCTTTTTTCTTTTCTTTCTTTTTCTTTCTTTTCTTTCTTTCTTTCTTTCTTTCTTTCCTTCTTTCTTTCCTTTTCCATTTCTTTCTTTCTTTCCTTCTTTCTTTCCTTTTCCATTTCTTTCTTTCTTTCCTTCTTTCTTTCCTTTTCCATTTCTTTCTTTCTTTCTTTCTTTCTTTCTTTCTTTCCTTCCTTTTCCATTTCTTTCTTTCTTTCTTTCTTTCTTTCCTGTTCCATTTCTTTCTTTCTTTCTTTCTTTCTTTCTTTCTTTCTTTCCTTTTCCATTTCTTTCTTTCTTTCTTTCTTTCTTTCTTTCTTTCTTTCTTTCTTTCTTTCCTTCTTTCCTTCTTTCTTTCCTTTTCCATTTCTTTCTTTCTCTCTTTTTCTTTCTTTCTTTCTTTCTTTCTTTCTTTCTTTCTCTCTTTCTTTCTTTCTCTCTTTCTCTCTTTCTCTCCTTCCTTTTCTTTCTTTCTTTCTTTCTTTCTTTCTTTCTTTCTTTCTTTCTTTCTTTCTCTTTCTTTCTTTCTTTCTTTCTTTCTTTCTTTCTTTCTCTTTCTTTCTTTCTTTCTCTCTTTCTTTCCTTTTCCATTTCTTTCTTTCTTTCCTTTTCCATTTCTTTCTTTCTCTTTCTCTCTTTCTCTTTCTCTCTTTCCTTTTCTTTCTCTCTTTCCTTTTCTTTCTTTCTTTCTTTCCTTTTCTTTCTTTTCTTTCTTTCTTTCTTTCTTTCTTTCCTTTTCTTTCCTTTTCTTTCTTTCTTTCCTTTTCTTTCCTTTTCTTTCTTTCTTTCCTTTTCTTTCTTTTTTTCTTTCCTTTTCCTTTTCTTTCTTTCTTTTTTTCTTTCCTTTTCCTTTTCTTTCTTTCTTTTTTTCTTTCCTTTTCCTTTTCTTTCTTTCTTTTTTTCTTTCCTTTTCCTTTACTTTTTTTCTTTTTTTTTTTTTCTTTCTTTCTTTCCTTTTCCTTTCTTTTTTTTCTTTCCTTTTCCTTTCTTTTTTTCTTTCCTTTTGCTTTCTTTTTTTCTTTCCTTTTGCTTTCTTTTTTTCTTTCTTTTTTTTTCTTTCCTTTCTTTTTTTCTTTCCTTTTCCTTTACTTTCTTTTTTTTTTTTCCTTTTCTTTCTTTCCTTTTCCTTTTCTTTCTTTCTTTTTTCTTTCCTTTCTTTTTTTCTTTCCTTTTCCTTTACTTTCTTTTTTTTTTTTCCTTTTCTTTCTTTCCTTTTCCTTTTCTTTCTTTCCTTTTCCTTTTCTTTCTTTCCTTTTCCTTTTCTTTCCTTTTCTTTCTTTCTTTTTTTCTTTCCTTTCTTTTTTCTTTCCTTTTCCTTTTCTTTCTTTCTTTTTTTCTTTCCTTTTCCTTTTCTTTCTTTCTTTTTTCTTTCCTTTTCCTTTTCTTTCTTTCTTTTTTTCTTTCCTTTTCTTTCTTTTTTTCTTACTTTCTTTTTTTCTTTCCTTTTCTTTCTTTTTTTCTTTCCTTTTCCTTTTCTTTCTTTTTTTCTTTCCTTTTCCTTTACTTTTTTTTTTTCTTTCCTTTTCTTTCTTTCCTTTTCTTTCTTTCTTTCTTTCTTTCCTTTTCCTTTCTTTTTTTTCTTTCCTTTTGCTTTCTTTTTTTCTTTCCTTTTGCTTTCTTTTTTTCTTTCTTTTTTTTTCTTTGCTTTCTTTTTTTCTTTCTTTTTTTTTCTTTCCTTTCTTTTTTTCTTTCCTTTTCCTTTACTTTCTTTTTTTTTTTTCTTTCCTTTTTTTTCTTTCTTTTTTTTCTTTCCTTTTCCTTTACTTTCTTTTTTTTTTTTCTTTCCTTTTTTTTCTTTCTTTTTTTTCTTTCCTTTTCCTTTACTTTCTTTCTTTCTTTCTTTCTTTCTTTCTTTCTTTCTTTCTTTCTTTCTTTCCCTTTCCTTTTCTTTCTTTTTTTCTTTCCTTTACCTTTTCTTTCCTTTTCTTTCTTTCTTTTTTTCTTTCCTTTTCCTTTTCTTTCCTTTTCTTTCCTTTTCTTTCTTTCTTTTTCTTTCTTTCTTTCTTTCCTTCTTTCCTTCTTTCCTTCTTTCCTTTCCTTTCTTTCCTTTCCTTTCTTTTCTTTCTTTCTTTTCTTTCTTTCTTTTCTTTCTTTCTTTCTTTCTTTCTTTCTTTCCTTTCTTTCCTTTCTTTCCTTTCTTTCCCTTTTCTTTCTTTCTTTCTTTCTTTCTTTCCTTTTCCTTTTCTTTCCTTTTTCTTTCTTTCTTTTTTCTTTCCTTTTCCTTTTCTTTTCCTTTTCTTTTCTTTCCTTTTTCTTTCTTTCTTTTTTCTTTCCTTTTCCTTTTCTTTCCTTTTTCTTTCCTTTTCTTTCTTTCTTTTTCTTTTTCTTTTTCTTTCTTTCCTTTTCTTTCCTTTTCTTTCTTTCTTTCTTTCTTTCTTTTTCTTTCTTTCCTTTTCCCCAGAGCACAGCCTTTCTTTTCTTTTTTCTTTTCTTTTTTCTTTTCTTTTTTCTTTTCTTTTTTCTTTTCTTTTTTCTTTTCTTTTTTCTTTTCTTTTTTCTTTTCTTTTTTCTTTTCTTTTTTCTTTTCTTTTTTCTTTTCTTTTCTTTTTTCTTTTCTTTTCTTTTTTCTTTTCTTTTTTCTTTTCTTTTCTTTTCTTTTCTTTCTTTCTTTCTTTTTTCTTTCTTTCCTTTTCCCCAGAGCACAGCCTTTCTTTTCTTTTTTCTTTTCTTTTTTCTTTTCTTTTTTCTTTTCTTTTTCTTTTTCTTTTTCTTTCTTTCTTTCCTTTCTTTCCTTTCTTTCTTTTCTTTCCTTTCTTTCCTTTCTTTTCTTTCCTTTCCTTCTTTCCTTCTTTCTTTCTCTCTTTCTTTCTTTCTCTCTTTCCTTTTCTTTCTTTCTTTCCTTTTCTTTCTCTCTCTCTTTCTTTCTTTCCTTTTCTTTCTCTCTCTCTTTCTTTCTTTCCTTTTCTTTCTCTCTTTCTTTCTTTCTTTCTTTCTCTCTCTCTTTCTCTCTCTTTCTTTCTTTCTTTCTTTCTTTCTTTCTTTCTTTCTCTCTCTCTCTTTCTCTCTTTCCTTTTCTTTCTTTCTCTCTCTCTTTCTTTCTTTCCTTTTCTTCTTTCCTTTTCCTTTTCTTTCTTTTTTTCTTTCCTTTTCCTTTTCTTTCCTTTTCCTTTTCTTTCCTTTTCTTTCTTTCTTTTTTTCTTTCCTTTCTTTTTTCTTTCCTTTTCCTTTTCTTTCTTTCTTTTTTTCTTTCCTTTTCCTTTTCTTTCTTTCTTTTTTCTTTCCTTTTCCTTTTCTTTCTTTCTTTTTTTCTTTCCTTTTCTTTCTTTTTTTCTTACTTTCTTTTTTTCTTTCCTTTTCTTTCTTTTTTTCTTTCCTTTTCATTTTCTTTCTTTTTTTCTTTCCTTTTCCTTTACTTTTTTTTTTTCTTTCCTTTTCTTTCTTTCCTTTTCCTTTTCTTTCTTTCTTTTTTCTTTCCTTTTCCTTTACTTTTTTTTCTTTCCTTTTCCTTTTCTTTCTTTCTTTCCTTTTGCTTTCTTTTTTTCTTTCCTTTTGCTTTCTTTTTTTCTTTCTTTTTTTTTCTTTGCTTTCTTTTTTTCTTTCTTTTTTTTTCTTTCCTTTCTTTTTTTCTTTCCTTTTCCTTTACTTTCTTTTTTTTTTTTCCTTTTCTTTCTTTCCTTTTCCTTTTCTTTCTTTCTTTTTTCTTTCCTTTCTTTTTTTCTTTCCTTTTCCTTTACTTTCTTTTTTTTTTTTCCTTTTCTTTCTTTCCTTTTCCTTTTCTTTCCTTTTCCTTTTCTTTCCTTTTCTTTCTTTCTTTTTTTCTTTCCTTTCTTTTTTCTTTCCTTTTCCTTTTCTTTCTTTCTTTTTTTCTTTCCTTTTCCTTTTCTTTCTTTCTTTTTTCTTTCCTTTTCCTTTTCTTTCTTTCTTTTTTTCTTTCCTTTTCTTTCTTTTTTTCTTACTTTCTTTTTTTCTTTCCTTTTCTTTCTTTTTTTTTTTTCTTTTCCTTTTCTTTCTTTTTTTCTTTCCTTTTCCTTTACTTTTTTTTTTTTCTTTCCTTTTCTTTCTTTCCTTTTCCTTTTCTTTCTTTTTTTCTTTCTTTCTTTCCTTTTCCTTTCTTTTTTTTCTTTCCTTTTGCTTTCTTTTTTTCTTTCCTTTTGCTTTCTTTTTTTCTTTCTTTTTTTTTCTTTGCTTTCTTTTTTTCTTTCTTTTTTTTTCTTTCCTTTCTTTTTTTCTTTCCTTTTCCTTTACTTTCTTTTTTTTTTTTCTTTCCTTTTTTTTCTTTCTTTTTTTTCTTTCCTTTTCCTTTACTTTCTTTCTTTCTTTCTTTCCCTTTCCTTTTCTTTCTTTTTTTCTTTCCTTTACCTTTTCTTTCCTTTTCTTTCTTTCTTTTTTTCTTTCCTTTTCCTTTTCTTTCCTTTTCTTTCCTTTTCTTTCTTTCTTTTTCTTTCTTTCTTTCTTTCTTTCCTTCTTTCCTTCTTTCCTTTCCTTTCTTTCTTTCTTTTCTTTCTTTCTTTCTTTCTTTTCTTTCTTTCTTTCTTTCTTTCTTTCTTTCTTTCTTTCTTTCCTTTCTTTCCTTTCTTTCCCTTTTCTTTCTTTCTTTCTTTCTTTCTTTCTTTCTTTCTTTCTTTCTTTCTTTTTTTTCTTTCTTTCTTTCCTTTTCCTTTTCTTTCCTTTTTCTTTCTTTCTTTTTTCTTTCCTTTTCCTTTTCTTTTCCTTTTCTTTTCTTTCCTTTTTCTTTCTTTCTTTTTTCTTTCCTTTTCCTTTTCTTTCCTTTTTCTTTCCTTTTCTTTCTTTCTTTTTCTTTTTCTTTTTCTTTCTTTCCTTTTCTTTCCTTTTCTTTCTTTCTTTTTTCTTTCCTTTCTTTTTTTCTTTCCTTTTCCTTTACTTTCTTTTTTTTTTTTCCTTTTCTTTCTTTCCTTTTCCTTTTCTTTCCTTTTCCTTTTCTTTCCTTTTCTTTCTTTCTTTTTTTCTTTCCTTTCTTTTTTCTTTCCTTTTCCTTTTCTTTCTTTCTTTTTTTCTTTCCTTTTCCTTTTCTTTCTTTCTTTTTTCTTTCCTTTTCCTTTTCTTTCTTTCTTTTTTTCTTTCCTTTTCTTTCTTTTTTTCTTACTTTCTTTTTTTCTTTCCTTTTCTTTCTTTTTTTTTTTTCTTTTCCTTTTCTTTCTTTTTTTCTTTCCTTTTCCTTTACTTTTTTTTTTTTCTTTCCTTTTCTTTCTTTCCTTTTCCTTTTCTTTCTTTCTTTCTTTCTTTCCTTTTCCTTTCTTTTTTTTCTTTCCTTTTGCTTTCTTTTTTTCTTTCCTTTTGCTTTCTTTTTTTCTTTCTTTTTTTTTCTTTGCTTTCTTTTTTTCTTTCTTTTTTTTTCTTTCCTTTCTTTTTTTCTTTCCTTTTCCTTTACTTTCTTTTTTTTTTTTTTTTCCTTTTTTTTCTTTCTTTTTTTTCTTTCCTTTTCCTTTACTTTCTTTCTTTCTTTCTTTCCCTTTCCTTTTCTTTCTTTTTTTCTTTCCTTTACCTTTTCTTTCCTTTTCTTTCTTTCTTTTTTTCTTTCCTTTTCCTTTTCTTTCCTTTTCTTTCTTTCTTTTTTTCTTTCCTTTCTTTTTTCTTTCCTTTTCCTTTTCTTTCTTTCTTTTTTTCTTTCCTTTTCCTTTTCTTTCTTTCTTTTTTCTTTCCTTTTCCTTTTCTTTCTTTCTTTTTTTCTTTCCTTTTCTTTCTTTTTTTCTTACTTTCTTTTTTTCTTTCCTTTTCTTTCTTTTTTTCTTTCCTTTTCCTTTTCTTTCTTTTTTTCTTTCCTTTTCCTTTACTTTTTTTTTTTCTTTCCTTTTCTTTCTTTCCTTTTCTTTCTTTCTTTCTTTCTTTCCTTTTCCTTTCTTTTTTTTCTTTCCTTTTGCTTTCTTTTTTTCTTTCCTTTTGCTTTCTTTTTTTCTTTCTTTTTTTTTCTTTGCTTTCTTTTTTTCTTTCTTTTTTTTTCTTTCCTTTCTTTTTTTCTTTCCTTTTCCTTTACTTTCTTTTTTTTTTTTCTTTCCTTTTTTTTCTTTCTTTTTTTTCTTTCCTTTTCCTTTACTTTCTTTTTTTTTTTTCTTTCCTTTTTTTTCTTTCTTTTTTTTCTTTCCTTTTCCTTTACTTTCTTTCTTTCTTTCTTTCTTTCTTTCTTTCTTTCTTTCTTTCTTTCCCTTTCCTTTTCTTTCTTTTTTTCTTTCCTTTACCTTTTCTTTCCTTTTCTTTCTTTCTTTTTTTCTTTCCTTTTCCTTTTCTTTCCTTTTCTTTCCTTTTCTTTCTTTCTTTTTCTTTCTTTCTTTCTTTCCTTCTTTCCTTCTTTCCTTCTTTCCTTTCCTTTCTTTCCTTTCCTTTCTTTTCTTTCTTTCTTTTCTTTCTTTCTTTTCTTTCTTTCTTTCTTTCTTTCTTTCTTTCCTTTCTTTCCTTTCTTTCCTTTCTTTCCCTTTTCTTTCTTTCTTTCTTTCTTTCTTTCCTTTTCCTTTTCTTTCCTTTTTCTTTCTTTCTTTTTTCTTTCCTTTTCCTTTTCTTTTCCTTTTCTTTTCTTTCCTTTTTCTTTCTTTCTTTTTTCTTTCCTTTTCCTTTTCTTTCCTTTTTCTTTCCTTTTCTTTCTTTCTTTTTCTTTTTCTTTTTCTTTCTTTCCTTTTCTTTCCTTTTCTTTCTTTCTTTCTTTCTTTCTTTTTCTTTCTTTCCTTTTCCCCAGAGCACAGCCTTTCTTTTCTTTTTTCTTTTCTTTTTTCTTTTCTTTTTTCTTTTCTTTTTTCTTTTCTTTTTTCTTTTCTTTTTTCTTTTCTTTTTTCTTTTCTTTTTTCTTTTCTTTTTTCTTTTCTTTTCTTTTTTCTTTTCTTTTCTTTTCTTTTTTCTTTTCTTTTTTCTTTTCTTTTCTTTTCTTTTCTTTCTTTCTTTCTTTTTTCTTTCTTTCCTTTTCCCCAGAGCACAGCCTTTCTTTTCTTTTTTCTTTTCTTTTTTCTTTTCTTTTTTCTTTTCTTTTTCTTTTTCTTTTTCTTTCTTTCTTTCCTTTCTTTCCTTTCTTTCTTTTCTTTCCTTTCTTTCCTTTCTTTTCTTTCCTTTCCTTCTTTCCTTCTTTCTTTCTCTCTTTCTTTCTTTCTCTCTTTCCTTTTCTTTCTTTCTTTCCTTTTCTTTCTCTCTCTCTTTCTTTCTTTCCTTTTCTTTCTCTCTCTCTTTCTTTCTTTCCTTTTCTTTCTCTCTTTCTTTCTTTCTTTCTTTCTCTCTCTCTTTCTCTCTCTCTTTCTTTCTTTCTTTCTTTCTTTCTTTCTTTCTTTCTTTCTCTCTCTCTCTTTCTCTCTTTCCTTTTCTTTCTTTCTCTCTCTCTTTCTTTCTTTCCTTTTCTTCTTTCCTTTTCCTTTTCTTTCTTTTTTTCTTTCCTTTTCCTTTTCTTTCCTTTTCCTTTTCTTTCCTTTTCTTTCTTTCTTTTTTTCTTTCCTTTCTTTTTTCTTTCCTTTTCCTTTTCTTTCTTTCTTTTTTTCTTTCCTTTTCCTTTTCTTTCTTTCTTTTTTCTTTCCTTTTCCTTTTCTTTCTTTCTTTTTTTCTTTCCTTTTCTTTCTTTTTTTCTTACTTTCTTTTTTTCTTTCCTTTTCTTTCTTTTTTTCTTTCCTTTTCATTTTCTTTCTTTTTTTCTTTCCTTTTCCTTTACTTTTTTTTTTTCTTTCCTTTTCTTTCTTTCCTTTTCCTTTTCTTTCTTTCTTTTTTCTTTCCTTTTCCTTTACTTTTTTTTCTTTCCTTTTCCTTTTCTTTCTTTCTTTCCTTTTGCTTTCTTTTTTTCTTTCCTTTTGCTTTCTTTTTTTCTTTCTTTTTTTTTCTTTGCTTTCTTTTTTTCTTTCTTTTTTTTTCTTTCCTTTCTTTTTTTCTTTCCTTTTCCTTTACTTTCTTTTTTTTTTTTCCTTTTCTTTCTTTCCTTTTCCTTTTCTTTCTTTCTTTTTTCTTTCCTTTCTTTTTTTCTTTCCTTTTCCTTTACTTTCTTTTTTTTTTTTCCTTTTCTTTCTTTCCTTTTCCTTTTCTTTCCTTTTCCTTTTCTTTCCTTTTCTTTCTTTCTTTTTTTCTTTCCTTTCTTTTTTCTTTCCTTTTCCTTTTCTTTCTTTCTTTTTTCTTTCCTTTTCCTTTTCTTTCTTTCTTTTTTCTTTCCTTTTCCTTTTCTTTCTTTCTTTTTTTCTTTCCTTTTCTTTCTTTTTTTCTTACTTTCTTTTTTTCTTTCCTTTTTCTTTCTTTTTTTTTTTTCTTTTCCTTTTCTTTCTTTTTTTCTTTCCTTTTCCTTTACTTTTTTTTTTTTCTTTCCTTTTCTTTCTTTCCTTTTCCTTTTCTTTCTTTTTTTCTTTCTTTCTTTCCTTTTCCTTTCTTTTTTTTCTTTCCTTTTGCTTTCTTTTTTTCTTTCCTTTTGCTTTCTTTTTTCTTTCTTTTTTTTTCTTTGCTTTCTTTTTTTCTTTCTTTTTTTTTCTTTCCTTTCTTTTTTTCTTTCCTTTTCCTTTACTTTCTTTTTTTTTTTTCTTTCCTTTTTTTTCTTTCTTTTTTTTCTTTCCTTTTCCTTTACTTTCTTTCTTTCTTTCTTTCCCTTTCCTTTTCTTTCTTTTTTTCTTTCCTTTACCTTTTCTTTCCTTTTCTTTCTTTCTTTTCTTTCTTTTCTTTCCTTTCCTTTTCTTTCCTTTTCTTTCCTTTCTTTCTTTCTTTTTCTTTCTTTCTTTCTTTCTTTCCTTCTTTCCTTCTTTCCTTTCCTTTCTTTCTTTCTTTTCTTTCTTTCTTTCTTTTCTTTTCTTTCTTTCTTTCTTTCTTTCTTTCTTTCTTTCTTTCTTTCTTTCCTTTCTTTCCTTTCTTTCCCTTTTCTTTCTTTCTTTCTTTCTTTCTTTCTTTCTTTCTTTCTTTCTTTTCTTTCTTTTTTTCTTTCTTTCTTTCCTTTTCCTTTTCTTTCCTTTTTCTTTCTTTCTTTTTTCTTTCCTTTTCCTTTTCTTTTCCTTTTCTTTTCTTTCCTTTTCTTTCTTTCTTTTTTCTTTCCTTTTCCTTTTCTTTCCTTTTTCTTTCCTTTTCTTTCTTTCTTTTTCTTTTTCTTTTTCTTTCTTTCCTTTTCTTTCCTTTTCTTTCTTTCTTTTTTCTTTCCTTTCTTTTTTTCTTTCCTTTTCCTTTACTTTCTTTTTTTTTTTTCCTTTTCTTTCTTTCCTTTTCCTTTTCTTTCCTTTTCCTTTTCTTTCCTTTTCTTTCTTTCTTTTTTTCTTTCCTTTCTTTTTTCTTTCCTTTTCCTTTTTCTTTCTTTCTTTTTTTCTTTCCTTTTCCTTTTCTTTCTTTCTTTTTTCTTTCCTTTTCCTTTTCTTTCTTTCTTTTTTTCTTTCCTTTTCTTTCTTTTTTTCTTACTTTCTTTTTTTCTTTCCTTTTCTTTCTTTTTTTTTTTTCTTTTCCTTTTCTTTCTTTTTTTCTTTCCTTTTCCTTTACTTTTTTTTTTTTCTTTCCTTTTCTTTCTTTCCTTTTCCTTTTCTTTCTTTCTTTCTTTCTTTCCTTTTCCTTTCTTTTTTTTCTTTCCTTTTGCTTTCTTTTTTTCTTTCCTTTTGCTTTCTTTTTTTCTTTCTTTTTTTTTCTTTGCTTTCTTTTTTTCTTTCTTTTTTTTTCTTTCCTTTCTTTTTTTCTTTCCTTTTCCTTTACTTTCTTTTTTTTTTTTCTTTCCTTTTTTTTCTTTCTTTTTTTTCTTTCCTTTTCCTTTACTTTCTTTTTTTTTTTCTTTCCTTTTTTTTCTTTCTTTTTTTTCTTTCCTTTTCCTTTACTTTCTTTCTTTCTTTCTTTCTTTCTTTCTTTCTTTCTTTCTTTCTTTCTTTCTTTCTTTCCCTTTCCTTTTCTTTCTTTTTTTCTTTCCTTTACCTTTTCTTTCCTTTTCTTTCTTTCTTTTTTTCTTTCCTTTTCCTTTTCTTTCCTTTTCTTTCCTTTTCTTTCTTTCTTTTTCTTTCTTTCTTTCTTTCCTTCTTTCCTTCTTTCCTTCTTTCCTTTCCTTTCTTTCCTTTCCTTTCTTTTCTTTCTTTCTTTTCTTTCTTTCTTTTCTTTCTTTCTTTCTTTCTTTCTTTCTTTCCTTTCTTTCCTTTCTTTCCTTTCTTTCCCTTTTCTTTCTTTCTTTCTTTCTTTCTTTCCTTTTCCTTTTCTTTCCTTTTTCTTTCTTTCTTTTTTCTTTCCTTTTCCTTTTCTTTTCCTTTTCTTTTCTTTCCTTTTTCTTTCTTTCTTTTTTCTTTCCTTTTCCTTTTCTTTCCTTTTTCTTTCCTTTTCTTTCTTTCTTTTTCTTTTTTCTTTTTCTTTCTTTCCTTTTCTTTCCTTTTCTTTCTTTCTTTCTTTCTTTCTTTTTCTTTCTTTCCTTTTCCCCAGAGCACAGCCTTTCTTTTCTTTTTTCTTTTCTTTTTTTCTTTTCTTTTTTCTTTTCTTTTTTCTTTTCTTTTTTCTTTTCTTTTTTCTTTTCTTTTTTCTTTTCTTTTTTCTTTTCTTTTTTCTTTTCTTTTTTCTTTTCTTTTTTCTTTTCTTTTCTTTTTTCTTTTCTTTTCTTTTCTTTTTTCTTTTCTTTTTTCTTTTCTTTTCTTTTCTTTTCTTTCTTTCTTTCTTTTTTCTTTCTTTCCTTTTCCCCAGAGCACAGCCTTTCTTTTCTTTTTTCTTTTCTTTTTTCTTTTCTTTTTTCTTTTCTTTTTCTTTTTCTTTTTCTTTCTTTCTTTCCTTTCTTTCCTTTCTTTCTTTTCTTTCCTTTCTTTCCTTTCTTTTCTTTCCTTTCCTTCTTTCCTTCTTTCTTTCTCTCTTTCTTTCTTTCTCTCTTTCCTTTTCTTTCTTTCTTTCCTTTTCTTTCTCTCTCTCTTTCTTTCTTTCCTTTTCGTTCTCTCTCTCTTTCTTTCTTTCCTTTTCTTTCTCTCTTTCTTTCTTTCTTTCTTTCTCTCTCTCTTTCTCTCTCTTTCTTTCTTTCTTTCTTTCTTTCTTTCTTTCTCTCTCTCTCTTTCTCTCTTTCCTTTTCTTTCTTTCTCTCTCTCTTTCTTTCTTTCCTTTTCTTCTTTCCTTTTCCTTTTCTTTCTTTTTTTCTTTCCTTTTCCTTTTCTTTCCTTTTCCTTTTCTTTCCTTTTCTTTCTTTCTTTTTTTCTTTCCTTTCTTTTTTCTTTCCTTTTCCTTTTCTTTCTTTCTTTTTTTCTTTCCTTTTCCTTTTCTTTCTTTCTTTTTTCTTTCCTTTTCCTTTTCTTTCTTTCTTTTTTTCTTTCCTTTTCTTTCTTTTTTTCTTACTTTCTTTTTTTCTTTCCTTTTCTTTCTTTTTTTCTTTCCTTTTCATTTTCTTTCTTTTTTTCTTTCCTTTTCCTTTACTTTTTTTTTTTCTTTCCTTTTCTTTCTTTCCTTTTCCTTTTCTTTCTTTCTTTTTTCTTTCCTTTTCCTTTACTTTTTTTTCTTTCCTTTTCCTTTTCTTTCTTTCTTTCCTTTTGCTTTCTTTTTTTCTTTCCTTTTGCTTTCTTTTTTTCTTTTCTTTTTTTTTCTTTGCTTTCTTTTTTTCTTTCTTTTTTTTTCTTTCCTTTCTTTTTTTCTTTCCTTTTCCTTTACTTTCTTTTTTTTTTTTCCTTTTCTTTCTTTCCTTTTCCTTTTCTTTCTTTCTTTTTTCTTTCCTTTCTTTTTTTCTTTCCTTTTCCTTTACTTTCTTTTTTTTTTTTCCTTTTCTTTCTTTCCTTTTCCTTTTCTTTCCTTTTCCTTTTCTTTCCTTTTCTTTCTTTCTTTTTTTCTTTCCTTTCTTTTTTCTTTCCTTTTCCTTTTCTTTCTTTCTTTTTTTCTTTCCTTTTCCTTTTCTTTCTTTCTTTTTTCTTTCCTTTTCCTTTTCTTTCTTTCTTTTTTTCTTTCCTTTTCTTTCTTTTTTTCTTACTTTCTTTTTTTCTTTCCTTTTCTTTCTTTTTTTTTTTTTCTTTTCCTTTTCTTTCTTTTTTTCTTTCCTTTTCCTTTACTTTTTTTTTTTTCTTTCCTTTTCTTTCTTTCCTTTTCCTTTTCTTTCTTTTTTTTCTTTCTTTCTTTCCTTTTCCTTTCTTTTTTTTCTTTCCTTTTGCTTTCTTTTTTTCTTTCCTTTTGCTTTCTTTTTTTCTTTCTTTTTTTTTTCTTTGCTTTCTTTTTTTCTTTCTTTTTTTTTCTTTCCTTTCTTTTTTTCTTTCCTTTTCCTTTACTTTCTTTTTTTTTTTTCTTTCCTTTTTTTTCTTTCTTTTTTTTCTTTCCTTTTCCTTTACTTTCTTTCTTTCTTTCTTTCCCTTTCCTTTTCTTTCTTTTTTTCTTTCCTTTACCTTTTCTTTCCTTTTCTTTCTTTCTTTTTTTCTTTCCTTTTCCTTTTCTTTCCTTTTCTTTCCTTTTCTTTCTTTCTTTTTCTTTCTTTCTTTCTTTCTTTCCTTCTTTCCTTCTTTCCTTTCCTTTCTTTCTTTCTTTTCTTTCTTTCTTTCTTTCTTTTCTTTCTTTCTTTCTTTCTTTCTTTCTTTCTTTCTTTCTTTCTTTCTTTCCTTTCTTTCCTTTCTTTCCCTTTTCTTTCTTTCTTTCTTTCTTTCTTTCTTTCTTTCTTTCTTTCTTTCTTTCTTTTTTTCTTTCTTTCTTTCCTTTTCCTTTTCTTTCCTTTTTCTTTCTTTCTTTTTTCTTTCCTTTTCCTTTTCTTTTCCTTTTCTTTTCTTTCCTTTTTCTTTCTTTCTTTTTTCTTTCCTTTTCCTTTTCTTTCCTTTTTCTTTCCTTTTCTTTCTTTCTTTTTCTTTTTCTTTTTCTTTCTTTCCTTTTCTTTCCTTTTCTTTCTTTCTTTTTTCTTTCCTTTCTTTTTTTCTTTCCTTTTCCTTTACTTTCTTTTTTTTTTTTCCTTTTCTTTCTTTCCTTTTCCTTTTCTTTCCTTTCCTTTTCCTTTTCTTTCCTTTTCTTTCTTTCTTTTTTTCTTTCCTTTCTTTTTTCTTTCCTTTTCCTTTTCTTTCTTTCTTTTTTTCTTTCCTTTTCCTTTTCTTTCTTTCTTTTTTCTTTCCTTTTCCTTTTCTTTCTTTCTTTTTTTCTTTCCTTTTCTTTCTTTTTTTCTTACTTTCTTTTTTTCTTTCCTTTTCTTTCTTTTTTTTTTTTCTTTTCCTTTTCTTTCTTTTTTTCTTTCCTTTTCCTTTACTTTTTTTTTTTCTTTCCTTTTCTTTCTTTCCTTTTCCTTTTCTTTCTTTCTTTCTTTCTTTCCTTTTCCTTTCTTTTTTTTCTTTCCTTTTGCTTTCTTTTTTTCTTTCCTTTTGCTTTCTTTTTTTCTTTCTTTTTTTTTCTTTGCTTTCTTTTTTTCTTTCTTTTTTTTTCTTTCCTTTCTTTTTTTCTTTCCTTTTCCTTTACTTTCTTTTTTTTTTTTTTTTCCTTTTTTTTCTTTCTTTTTTTTCTTTCCTTTTCCTTTACTTTCTTTCTTTCTTTCTTTCCCTTTCCTTTTCTTTCTTTTTTTCTTTCCTTTACCTTTTCTTTCCTTTTCTTTCTTTCTTTTTTTCTTTCCTTTTCCTTTTCTTTCCTTTTCTTTCTTTCTTTTTCTTTCTTTCTTTCTTTCCTTCTTTCCTTCTTTCCTTTCCTTTCTTTCCTTTCTTTCCTTTCTTTCTTTCTTTTCTTTCTTTCTTTCTTTCTTTTCTTCTTTCTTTCTTTCTTTCTTTCTTTCTTTCTTTCTTTCCTTTCTTTCCCTTTTCTTTCTTTCTTTCTTTCTTTCTTTCTTTCTTTCTTTCTTTCTTTCTTTCTTTCTTTCTTTCTTTCTTTTTTTCTTTCTTTCTTTCCTTTTCCTTTTCTTTCCTTTTTCTTTCTTTCTTTTTTCTTTCCTTTTCCTTTTCTTTTCCTTTTCTTTTCTTTCCTTTTTCTTTCTTTCTTTTTTCTTTCCCTTTCCTTTTCTTTCCTTTTTCTTTCCTTTTCTTTCTTTCTTTTTCTTTTTCTTTTTCTTTCTTTCCTTTTCTTTCCTTTTCTTTCTTTCTTTCTTTCTTTCTTTTTCTTTCTTTCCTTTTCCCCAGAGCACAGCCTTTCTTTTCTTTTTTCTTTTCTTTTTTCTTTTCTTTTTTCTTTTCTTTTTTCTTTTCTTTTTTCTTTTCTTTTTTCTTTTCTTTTTTCTTTTCTTTTTTCTTTTCTTTTTTCTTTTCTTTTTTCTTTTCTTTTCTTTTCTTTTTTCTTTTCTTTTCTTTTCTTTCTTTCTTTCTTTTTTCTTTCTTTCCTTTTCCCCAGAGCACAGCCTTTCTTTTCTTTTTTCTTTTCTTTTCTTTTTCTTTTCTTTTCTTTTTTCTTTTCTTTTCTTTTTCTTTTCTTTTCTTTTTTCTTTTCTTTTTCTTTTTCTTTTTCTTTCTTTCTTTCCTTTCTTTCCTTTCTTTCCTTTCTTTCTTTTCTTTCCTTTCTTTCCTTTCTTTTCTTTCCTTTCCTTCTTTCCTTCTTTCTTTCTCTCTTTCTTTCTTTCTTTCTCTCTTTCCTTTTCTTTCTTTCCTTTTCTTTCTTTCCTTTTCTTTCTCTCTCTCTTTCTTTCTTTCCTTTTCTTTCTCTCTTTCTTTCTTTCTTTCTTTCTTTCTCTCTCTCTTTCTCTCTCTTTTCTTTCTTTCTTTCTTTCTTTCTTTCTCTCTCTCTCTTTCTCTCTTTCCTTTTCTTTCTTTCTCTCTCTCTTTCTTTCTTTCTTTCTTTTCTTCTTTCCTTTTCCTTTTCTTTCTTTTTTTCTTTCCTTTTCCTTTTCTTTCCTTTTCCTTTTCTTTCCTTTTCTTTCTTTCTTTTTTTCTTTCCTTTCTTTTTTCTTTCCTTTTCCTTTTCTTTCTTTCTTTCTTTTTTTCTTTCCTTTTCCTTTTCTTTCTTTCTTTTTTCTTTCCTTTTCCTTTTCTTTCTTTCTTTTTTTCTTTCCTTTTCTTTCTTTTTTTCTTACTTTCTTTTTTTCTTTCCTTTTCTTTCTTTTTTCTTTCCTTTTCCTTTTCTTTCTTTTTTTCTTTCCTTTTCCTTTACTTTTTTTTTTTTCTTTCCTTTTCTTTCTTTCCTTTTCCTTTTCTTTCTTTCTTTTTTCTTTCCTTTTCCTTTACTTTTTTTTCTTTCCTTTTCCTTTTCTTTCTTTCTTTCTTTCTTTTTTTCTTTCCTTTTCTTTCTTTCTTTCTTTCTTTCCTTTCCTTTCCTTTTCCTTTTCTTTCTTTTTTCTTTCCTTTTTCCTTTGCTTTTTTTTTTCTTTCCTTTTCTTTCTTTCCTTTCTTTCCTTTCTTTCTTTTCTTTCCTTTCTTTCTTTTCTTTCCTTTCTTTCCTTTCTTTCTTTTCTTTTTTTTCTTTACTTTCTTTCTTTTCTTTCCTTTCTTTCCTTTCTTTCCTTTCTTTCCTTTCTTTCCTTTCTTTCTTTCCCTTTCTTTCTTTCCTTTCTTTCTTTCTCTTCTTTCTTTCCCTTCTTTCTTTTCTTTCTTTCCCTTCTTTCTTTCTTTCCCTTCTTTCTTTCTTTCCCTTCTTTCTTTCTTTCTTTCTTTCTTTCCCTTTCCTTTTCCTTTTCTTTCTTTTTTCTTTCCTTTTCTTTCTTTTTTCTTTCCTTTTCCTTTTCT